>NC_037670.1:137777860-137850055 GCF_003255815.1 Theropithecus gelada
AAATTTTTTTTTTTTTTTTTTTTTTTTTTTTTTTTTTTTTTTTAGCATATAGTTGGTTTGGTTTTTTTTAACCATTCTGTAAATCTATGGCTTTTAAGTAGAGCATTGAATCCATATATGTTCAAGGTTAGTATGCATACATGAGATTTTGTTCCTATCATAATGTCAATTGTTACCTAGTTGTTTTTGTGCATTCTTTGTTTCTTATTTTTCCTTTCTGCCTGTTTGTCTTGTGGTTTAATGGAGTTTGGCTGTGTTTCCATTTGATTCTTTCTCTTCCTTGTTTCTATAATTATTTTATAAGACCTGTGAGTTTTATACTTTTGTGCTTTTATGATGGTAAGTATTGACCTTTCATTTTCAAGTTGAAAACTCCTTTGAGCATTTCTCGTAGGACAGGTCTAAAAGTGAAAAATTCCCGCAGTATTTGTTTGTTTGAGAAAGATATTGCTTCTCCTTCATTTATAAAGCTTATTTTGGCAGGATATACAATTCATGGTTGACAGTTCTTTCTTTAAGAAGCCTGACAATAGGCTCCAAATCTCTCCTGAAGATGCTCTCCCGTGGAATGGGGTTGCACAGTTTTTCAGGGGGTTAGGGTTTCTGCTAAGAAGTCTACTGTTAGTCTGATGGGGTTTCTGTTATAGCTGACTAGACACTTTTGCTGATTTTAGGATTTTTTTTCTTTCACATTGACTTTAGACTTTAGACCATCTAATGACTATATGCTGTGGTTAATTACATTTTACAATGTATTTTCCTGGTGTTTGATGGGCCTTTTGTACTCAATGTCTAAATTTCTTGCAAGACTAGGGAAGTTTTCATCAATTAATTCCTCAGATAGGTTTTCCAAACTTTTTGTTTTTTCTTCTCCTTTGGTAATACCAATGATTCATAAGTTTGAGTGCTTTATGTAGTCCCATACTTCCTGAAGATTTTATTAATTCCTTTTTATTCTTTTTTCTTTATTTTTGTCTGACCAAATTAATTCAAAAGACCTGTAATCAAGTTTTGAGATTCTCTTCATCTTTGTAGAGTCTATTGTTAACATTTTCATTTGACCTGACAATTTTTCACACTTCCAGGATTGTTATGCTGATTCATTTGGATAAAACTTTTTCCCTTACAATTTTGTAATTTGTTCAGTGAAGTTTTCATTTCCAAAAGTTCTTCTTTGGCTTTTAAAAAAAGATATCTAAGCCCTTGGTAAATTTCTCATTCATATCCTGAAATGATTTTCTGATTTCTTTGAATTGGTTTTCAAAGTTTTCTTGGGTCTCACTGAGCATCTTTAAAATCAACATTTTAAATTCTTTATCTGGCATTTCAAAAATTTTGTTTTGGTTAGAATTCTTTGCTAGAAATGTAATGAGATCTTTTGGGGTGTCATAACACTCTATTTTTTTACACTTCTAGGATTGTTATGATGATAGCTTCTCATCTGGAGGAACTGTCACTTCTTATTTTTGAATTTACCTTCATTTGGATGGAATTTTTATTTTCTTTGAGGATATGACTATAATGTATATTGAGTAGGGCCACTTGGCTTTGCTTCTGTGTACATTCAGTGGTGAAGACTCTGTATGAATTTATTGGTTATAGATAGCCTCAGTGTGGTGGCTTTTTCTAATGTCAGTTGTGTACTGGGCATGTGAGCAAGATAACAGCTTCCTGAGAAGCCATGGTGGTGGACATCATGAGAAGTTTATATTGTTCCCAAACATTGTGCACTCGTATCAGCAGATTTTTTATTTGTTTGTGCAGGTTGACCTCTTGGCCAGGAGATGGCACTTGCAGGTAAGAGCTGACATTTGTGGTAGCAGTAGGGTTTAATGCTTGAACTTTGTTTACTAGAAGAGGTTTTTTAGTCCCAGGCAATAGGCTGGACTGTGGAATGCACAGTGGTTTGGATATTACATTCAGCCTTGGAAGGGTGCAGTGAATCTGGGCAGACCTGGACCAGACGAGCCTGTACTCAGGCCCCATAATGGTGAACAAAAGCACCAGCTCAAACAGGGATCCAGAGGGCACTTGCCAAATACCTGGATATATGCCCAGGTGAGGAGCAGAGAAACTGCCACTGAAGCAAGTTCCTTGCATGGGAAGGGAATGATGGGCCAAGATCCTAATCCAGGTGAGCAAATGTGAGACCTGCCACCTTCTCACTCCTTATAACTGGCAGGACTCATTTCCCCATCCTAACCAATGGAGTGAGCTGGAACACTCAGTAAAGTCACACACACACTGGGTTTAGATCACAAAGCCATCCCTGTCCACAAATCTTGTGGCCTAGGCAAAACTGGAGCTCCAGCAAATCTCCTGCTCTGCTGCTGTAAAGAGATAGCCCAACTCCAGCATTTAAGGCTAGAGCACATTTTATACTTGCTATTCAGTTCTGCCTGTGGTGGCCCTTCTCCAGACCTGGCACTCCAGTCTTTAGCCCAGGATACTCTAATGCCCTCGTCAGTAGCTTCTTCTAGGCTTGCTGAATCCTGTCCAGCTTAGTCTAAGTCACAATTGATAATGGTGTCCTCCTGTGGGTCCTGGGTCTGGGAAAATGCCTGGAGTACATCCTGGTGCCTATCCTTTTAGATTTTCCCAGTCTCTTGCGGGTTAGCTCTAGCTCTTGGAAAAGACAAGATGCTCTCCCAAGGAATGGGGTTGCACAGTTTTCCAGTGAAAAGGTCACAGTGGGACACTTACTTCCCCTCTCATTTTGGGCCTTCACTCGCAGTCCTCAGTTAGACCATGCCACAGAGGCTGCCTGTCCACCTTCTCTTCCCCCTGGTATCTGAAGTATCCCTCACTTTTCTGGTGAATTCCCATGTTCCTTCTTGGATAAAAGATCACAGTGCAAATCTCCACATATTATTTTGTTTCTTCCAAGTGGGTAAGGCATACTGAAAAAGCCTCTAATCTGCCATCTTGAAAAAAAAGTCTATATATGGTTATGTTTATATATGTTCAAAATATCTTCTGAAAGTCCCTGTCTATTCATTTATTCTGTCCATTCATTTCTTTATATTCTTAAGCATATTTATAGTAGCAACTTTAAAGTTTCTGTTTGGTGATTTTTAACATTTGGATCATCTTGAGGTTTCTTTCTTTTGATTATTTGTTATAAAAACTTTTTTATTTCTTTGCTTCTTTGCATTATTTTAGATTGTATGTATTTTAGATTTTAAACATTATACTTTTAGAGTTTAGATTACATGATTTTTATGTATGTATTTTATGTAAGTATTTTGGACTTTAGATTTCCTATTTTATGTGGATGACACTGTAAGGACTCCTGATTATGTTCTTTTTTAAAAAGATACTGAGCTAGGCAGTTAACTTACTAGACCTTCTTTGATCTGTCAGTCTTACATTTATGTTTTATTTAAGCAGGTTTATTTCTGTTTTGTCTTTAGTCTTAGAGTTGGGTCCTATTTATTGTACTTGATCTTTATCCCTGTTTCTTATCATTTCTGGAGTCATAGTTATTGTTGGAGGGGTTCAATAGGATCTCTTCACTCTGACTCAGCCCAACTCCAACGTATCCTGGTACTGGAAAACTGTTAGTGTTTTTCTCTTTTCATTTCTCAGCCTTGCAACAACTTATTTCTATTAGGTCTTTTGCCATATTTCTCTGCATGTATAAAGCATAGAGATTAGTTAAAGACTCAGGAGTAATCTCCATGAATTCTGGGACCCACATCTGTGTTTCTTCCTCTTTTCTGATCCTCTGTCCTGGAAATTCTATCTCCCTTAAGAGCCTTGAACCCCAATATCTGCCTTAGCTCAGGTAAACTGCTTCTCTACTTTCGTTCCACATCTATTAGCCAAGATAGGAAAAGTGTCTCCAGGAAGAGATCCTGAGTGATTATGGTGTTTACCTCTCCTAGTCTTTTTCTGTTCTCTCAAGTTCTGCAGAAAACTGTTGCTTTATATATTTCATCAAGTTCATACTTGTATAGAATGTTTACTCAAGGAATAGATCAAATGTTCATTTTCCATCATTATTTGAAACATAAGTTAATCCGCAGATCTTTTAAGAAAAACAGAAAGATCAAGAAAAATACAAATTAATGACACAAAAACATAGTATAATAATTAAAAGCCAGACGTGGTGGCTCATACCTGTAATCCCAGCACTTTAGGAGGCTAAGGTGGGAGGATCACTTGAGGTCAGGAGTTCAAGACCAGCCTGGGAAACCAGGGAAACCCTGTCTCTACTAAAAATACAAAAAAAAAAAAAGCTAGGCGTCGGGACAGGCACCTGTAATCTCAGCTACTCAGGAGGCTGAGACAGGAAAATCGCTTGAACCCGGGAAGCAGAGGTTGTAGTGAGCTGAGATCATGCTCCTGCACTCCAGCCAGGGTGGGGTGACAGAATGAGACCCTATCTCAAAATACATATATATATATATATATATATATATATATATATATATAGTATTAAAATAGGAAATTAGTATATTTATATAGTCTTTCACAGGCTTTCAAAAACTAATTCAACAAATATTTTAAGGTCTCTAGTGTAGCCCTGTCTTGGAGCACTCACTAGCTTTATTTGTATCATTTTTTATTTTATAGCTTCTTTCAAGAGTGTTCTCAATGCCACTCTACCCATGGAAAAATATCTGAATCCTTGTATGCCTCAGAATATAAACTTCTTTTTCTTCAATATTTAATGATACTATTCTACTATCTTATTGTCTCCAGTGGTACTGCTGAGAAATTTGATGTCAGTCTGACATATTAGCTTACAAGTGATCTACTCTTTCTTTTCATATATTTTTACAATTTGATATTGCTTTTATTATTCTTAATTCCATTGTCACTAAGATGGAAGGTTCCTGAATTTGTGTGGGGTTTGTTCTCACACTCTGGCCTGTAAGAGTCTTGTATACATAGGGGCTGAAACTTCTTGCAGATTCAATCATCATAATGTCACCAACGCTATGTACTAACATGATTTTTAAAAAGCAAAGAAGAGAAAAATGGATCGAATTCCTTCTTTGTGGACTAGATTGTGACGAAGCTGGAGAGTTAATATACCTCTGAAGTAAGACAGTGAAGGTGTATTGCGGGTCTTGACAACAAAAAATCCTCCTCCTGATGCCCTTTATATGCCAAAGAACAAGTGTAGAGGGAAAAAGTCTTTTCCAGATCAATAGTTGCATACCAATTATCAAGGGATGAATTGATTTACTCAAGCAATAAAGCACATCTGGAATTGCAACTGCAATTTGAGTCACCACCACCTGAATGAATTTATGATAAATCCACTGTCATTTCTCCAGAGTCATCTGTTTTCTGCACAAGCTAAGTAGATAGGCAGAACTGAATGTGATAGAAGGCTGTTTAATACCAAATGTTGGTGAAGGTGTAGGAATATGAGGAGCTTTGTTCATGTCTGGGAGTATGTAGTTGCACAACCATTTAGGAGACCAATTAGGCAGTAGGTAATAAAACTGCCCTCTGATCCAACTTCATAATCCCATATATATGATTGTATATGTATATATAATATCCCAGAGATATTTATAAATTTATAAATTCTGTCATATACATCTCAGAGATATTCTTTCATAAATTCATAAAATCTATCATATTTATCTCTGAGATATTCTCTCATAAATTTATGAGGGACAGAAGCAGTTCTGAAAATACAGTTTTGAAGACTTTAGTACCTAGATGCTATTTAAAAGCTAACACATAAGATCAGATAGAGGTAGGAAAATGTCCTTGAATAGAGTATGTTATCATTTTGATTTTTATTGTTACATCTGTACAAATGGGCAGAAAGAAAAGGCTAAAAGAGCATACACAAGAATGTTAAAAATGGTACTGTCAAGTTAAAAGAATTATTAGTAATTGTAAATTCAAGTTTTTCCTTCTTTTTTCACTCTGATTATATATTTTTAGGCAACAGACAGTCATAATTCAAACAACTATAATTTAAATAGTATGTACAGCTCTAATAACATCATCCTAATATGATGTGAAATCAGGAAAGCAGTATACAAACTGTATGTATAACATGTATAAAAAAGGGGCCTAAAGAAAATGTGCCAAATGTTAACAGCTTTTATTTTTGAAAGTTATCATAAACTATTTTATTTTCTACCTTATATTTCTCTTTAAAATAAACATATTTTCTTTGTAACATAAAATAATCAATATATTTTAAAAATGTTTATACCATTTGATGAAAGTTTAGAGAATTTATGAATGTATTGTATGGAATAAGAGATTTTATATTTATTACAGAAAAAAATAGAATTATCATATCTATTAAAATAAGGAACAATTATACCCATAAAATGGAACTGCTTCAACTATTAAAATTAGTTTTGCAAATATGTAGTGATAAAATATTTGAGATATTGTTAAGTTTAAAAAATCGATTTGAAAAATGATGTTATTCCAATTTTGTAAACATTACGTGTTTTCATACACTGAAAAAATATGCTTGAAGGAATACACCAGTGTTTCCAATGATTGTGTCCAGGTGGTAGGAGAATGGTTGGCTTTTGTTTTCTCCTTTATACTCTTCTGATCTTTATAAGTACAAATACTATATTTTTAAGATAGATTTTATATTTTAAAAATACTTTTTCTCATTCCATACAATCTTCTTCGGTTTATGATAAACAAGAGCACTAAAAGCTGTTTTAAAAGGGTATTTTTTTCTTAAGAAAGGTAATCAACTATTGAGATTTAAGTAAATCTGTAACAAATTTAAATAATTAAAGAGCTTGTCAATATTGTTTTGAGTTTGCATAGTGACGGAAAACAGGCTTAAATTCAATTAAAAAACTTATTAGTGATGATTCTAACTCTAGCTATTTTCAGTGCACATTGACACTATATAACACATAGTAATTATATGTTTCTTCTTGAAATACCTGATCAAACACTATCTATAGTAAGCATATGTTCCAAATTGTTACAGATGTTCCTGTATCAAAAATACTTATATGAAAATTGTGTAGAATGTTTGAAAAAAATTGGGGGTACTTTATTTGTGTTCTTTTTTAGATAAGTCACTTAATCTGATATATATCCATTCTACAGGTTGTAAACCTTTCCTTGGACACTTATTGGAACTTATTTAAAGTATATTTAAATATTAGAAAACTTCTCCCCTTATTACCCATTGAACAAAGTCCAAATACCTTACCTTGGAATTCAAAATATTTTAGAGTCAGGTCTCAATGTACTTTTAAAATCTCACAGATTTTTCTTTTTTTCTTCTACCCCAAATGCTCTATATTCCTTCTATACCACTATACTTGTCATTTTCTGAACATATTCTTTATTTCCTTATGTCAGTTTCTTAGCCCAGAATATCCTTCCTCTGTATCTCCACCTGTCAAAATTCTACCCATCTTCCAAGAAGTGTCTCATGTCATCTGCTCCACAAAGCTGTCTCTAATTTTAGATTATTTCCATTTTTCAGGTATTTTAAGTAATTTAAACATATTTTTCAATGAAAAATATGAACTTTTCTAATAAAAAGTAAATAGCAGTGACCTCAATGTTTATAGCATCACTTCAGTTTAGTAATTCTCTTATAAAACAAAAGCAACTACAGTAACTGCCAGTGGTATTCATTTTTCTTCCTTTTGGTGAACATTTATCACTTTGTAGTACAGAGATTTTTATGTGCATGTAGGAAACATTTTCAATTCACTAGGATGTGTGTCTTAAAAAAAGCAAAGAGAAAGAAATCCAGCTAAATGGCTATCCAGCATCAGACATAGTTTTCTGCTGAAGTATAAATGGAACTGTGGCTGCAGACCAGAAATCTTATCATAAATATGATGTACCATTCTTCTAAAAGTATATGCTGAGAAGATTTAGCATAATGTTTAACTATCAAAATTACTCATACTACTCTCACTGTGTTGGGAATATAGTAACCACACAGTACCACATAGTATGGGAATTAAAGTACGTGTCCGTTCTTCACGTTTAAGATAGAAATACATATATTTTTTCCATTCTGTCCTGGAAATGAATAACTGTCATTGACAGGTCCCTCAGGTTTGGAGGCAGCCTGAAATGACTAGCAGATCCCAGGTGTCCTTAGGTCAAAAGATGAGTTCTGTGACTTCCCAAGACGACCTATAAAGGTTGTGTGATTGTGATGTTTTAAGCACTTTCTCTAGTAAATAGAAGTCAAAGGGCTCGTGGTTTTCACAATTTTTCCAGAAAGTATCTAGCCCAGTCCTATTGCCAGCCTTTTCCAGGCAGTTATAATGGAAGCATCTCCAAGTACAAGAGAATAAATTATTCTTTCACATTGGGTATTTTTATTGTCCTGTCACTTCATAATCTAATGATTTAGGATTAATGAACAGTCACTAAATATATAACCATCAATAGAGAGTTTGTAGAGGGTTAATCACATTTTCAATTTTGTTTATACAAAATTTTAAGCCTTTTTAAATGCAAGGCAATAAGCAAAGTAACATTTTGGGTTACTAACAGCATTATCTGCTATAATATGGATAATTAGATTTGTCATATTGATATATCATGGTAGTTATAAATAATATAATGTATTTTTTAGACAGCATAAAGACATTCATCCTATTCTGATAATTAATTTTAACCATATATTTAATGATTTAAGTTCTGAATCATACAATTTTACTAATATTGATATATTCATTTACAAATTCTTAAAAACGTACATATTGTAACAGCTAAAATATTTTTAAAATAATAAAAAATGGCAAATAAAACAAGCTATTGAAAAGCATTTGACTAAAAAACATCAGTTGATTTTTAAAAAATGTTTAGAAAACTGCTGTTTTCCTAACGGTATATTATTAAATCAGAATGAACACATACTCCATAGGAGTATTTCACTGTAATACTTTGTCTATATTAGCCATTGTTTTAAATTTAATGTTTTATTCATTTTCTAGGATATAATGAGAATCCTTATGTGAGAGTTAAAGCAAACACTAAAACAACTTATACACGAAGGTTTGTGATTAAAATTATCTTTCCATGAAAAATAAGGATTCTATAAATAGCGAGCCTTCCTGACCTTGTTAGGAATATAAACAGAGGACATACTATTAAATTCTAATCTATAGCTTGACCTTTTGTTCTAGTGGGGAAGGTTTATTTACTAACTCTCATTAATTTTGTTTCTTGGTTTTCTTTTTAGTTTCATCAACATAAATTTTTTGAATACATACAGAAAATTAGGGAGTGAGGAAGCAAACTCTCATTTCTGCAAGTCTCTCCTCCACGTCCCTTCATTGAGTTATTAATTTATTGGTAGCTTTGATGACAACAACAAATTCCAGAATAGGGTATGAGACAATCATTTCACTTGAAAATTCAAATTGGTTTAGTTTGGCGTTTTGCTGTATCACCACTTACATGCAAAGATAAACCTAAAAACTTCCTAGAAATGTTGTGAAAGATTTGTTTACCAGAAAAACCCAATAATTTCATTTTAGTTTACTTTACATACAGATTTTCTGCAATTCAGGATTAAATAAATTGAACAACCTCACATTCTTTAATTGCCTCCAATTTTTATTGTTAAATAATAAGCCGGAAAAAATATATATACATATATAGGTATACACACACACACACCCCCCATATAGCTGTGTGTGTGTGTATATACATATGTGTGTGTGTGTGTGTGTATATATGTGTATATATTTATTTTTTCTTTCTTGATACAGAGTCTCGCTCTGTCGCCCAGGTTGGAGTGCAGTGGCGCGATCTTGGCTCACTGCAAGCTCCCCCTCCCGGGTTCACTCCATTCTCCTGCCTCAGCCTCCCCAGTAGCTGGGTCTACAGGCGCCCGCCACCATGCCCGGCTAAATTTTTGTATTTTTAGTAGAGACGAGGTTTCACTGTGTTAGCCAGGATGGCCTCGATCTCCTGACCTCGTGATCCGCCTGCCTTAAGCCAGAAAATATTTATTCTCAACTATGTTAAACTCAGTTTAGTTGAGTGTTGAAGACATTTTGCTTAAAAGTGCCTGGGGAGGCCTTACAAATTGAAATCATGCTTGGAATTAAAATCCTGAGTTAAATATCTTGATCTTCATTGAACAGCTATTTTGAGTCAGGTCATCTAATAAGTATATATTTTACCTCAGAAATAAATTGAGTCAAGTTTTTGCATTCTCTGAAGCTTGGTTTATATTTTATTAAATTCTTAATACTCAGATTTGTAAGGATCTAATGCTTGACATGACCACATAAAGATCACCTTGACAACCACATTGATTTATGGAGAGGTCTGGAAAAAAATCAAATGCTACAAATATAGAAGCTTAAATCATATTTCTCCGGGTATAAGCCTCTTTCAATGGACTAGTCTCAATAAATCAGGCTTAGTAATACAAAGATTTATAAAATCTTCAAGAAAAGATCCTCTAGAACTTCAAGTAGTTGTTGATAATTAAATATGTTCTTTATGACTCAGTGCTCAATACCACTGAGGATTAATACTCTGCATTTGATCATTCATTCAATACATGTTAATTAAACATATTTTTATATTATTCAAAGTGTGATGTCTGTGATGTCATTTGACTTTGTGATGTCAAATGACTGAGTGTTCTTTGCCCTAGAGCTGCTTGCAGGTAGAGTCAGACATGAGCAAATTGCAATTATATATAACCGCTGCAATAGAGATGTAAGCAAGTATTATGGGACCATTGAATAAGGAGCAATGAGGAATGTCTTTCAATAAATGTGATGAAGCAAAATTAAAACTGTACTTGGTCACTAGAACATGTTTCTTTCCAACAGGGACAGTCATACTTAATAATAGTAGTTAGAATAAACTGTAATCAGTACTCACTAAGTGCCGAACATTGTTCTAAAGATATTGCAAGTAATATTAATCCCATAATTCCTACCCAATTTATGTCACTGGGCTAAAAGAACATAGCTTCTGTACCTTCAGGTTTTAGTGCACGTAGGTGTACTAAATCCACCACAGCAAACTCACAGGGACAGGACACTGCAGGACATATTAACTTTTTAAGGGAAATACTGTAATACCCAGTATCTGTTGGACATCATATGAAATACTAGCTTGAGGTATTTCACTATTTCTACATTCGAATGCACTAAGTTACATAATTGACATCATCATATCCTTGAGAAGTTGAGCTTCCATCAGTTGCTGTTGCTGTGATAAAAAGCAAATACTCTGCAAAAATCAATATGGATTGGGAAAAGATGGGGGGATGGCCATGCCCAATATAACTGCATTGTTTGAAAAACTGTGCAGTACTTAATAGTTATGCACCTTCTATTAGTTAGTAACTGTAGTTATTTAATTATAAAATAATTTTTTTTTAAAAAAAATTCTGTTTTTTCCAAAGAATGATGATTTTACTAGGGCATAAAATGTAATCGGCTGTTGGTTCTAATTACTTAATGAAAGAAGATTGAATTATTTATTTAAATTGTCATTTTGTTTGGTTTTGAGCATTTGTTTTAAAAAATTACAGAAAACCTAAGTGGCTGTGAACTAAGTTTGGGACCCCCGATCCATAGGGATTCTATTTAGAATATGCTCCCAAATGCCTATTTTAAAGTTTACGTGAGCAAAAGCAATTTAAATAGGTAGAATTAATTAAATGTATTTTACCTCCTCCATTCCTTGCCTTTTTTTAGGAATACAGTCAGTCCAGGGTTGCACTGAGTGGACGCAAGATATAAATTAGTGTAATAACTGCTACCCTTTATTAAATAATAGGGATAGAATCTACAGTCAATCTGACTGTGTGTATATATGGCAGGGCTGCAAAAGTACTCACACTCCACTCCTATAAATGATCTGGAGAAAGAAAATGAAAACAAAATACCTGTAGTCCAACTTAGTTTACAATTAAGTCCAAATAATCATTTAAGTGGTCCCCTTAGTTTTTCACTGTATTTTATTCATATAATTGTAGTAACTTCCACAAGCTTCTATTTCTTTGTACTCTTTCATCTGGAAGCAGAATGGGGCTGCAGCAGTGGGCGAAGACAATCTCTATGGGATCCTCTGGTTTTTCTGGACAGTGAGGATATTTCTCATCTGCCTGCGCTCTGATTAAACTGTTGGTACTGTTACTGAACTTGTGGATCAGTGTACATATCTGATCTGGCCTTCCTTGCTCTGAGTTGACTCTCATCATTACTTTGCACCCATAGTGTCTCTGCCATGTCCTCCATCCTGCCCTTGACTTAGCAAGGCCCATGGTAGACCTGCTGGTTCACACTGCAGCTGCTGTCAGTGATTCCTTTAGAAAGATCAGAGGCCTTCTGTGCCCTCGACACAAGCAAAGAGGAGTGCAAGCAAACCAAACACCTGTCCTCTTTCTTCATATAAGCTGTGTATATTACTCCTTGTATCCTTTTTTCCTTTTTTGCTCTCTTTTCTTAATACCTTTGGAACCAAAGATGACAACCTCGCCTTTACCTTATCTATGTGACAGCATCCATGTTTCAGTCTGGCCTCTTGGGGAAGTATTAATGGAAACCAGGATGTGGGAGAGAAAGAAAGGCTTGGAGATGAGACCTTAAATTTGCAGTCATCTTAAAAATAGTTCACCAAAAACAAGTGTAATAAGGAATCGTAACTCTAAAGAAAAATGTTTCAGTCCCAAGCCTTTGAATTTTAAATCTTTGCAAAACTAGCAAGTTGGGAATGGTTATGTATCAAAAATTTGGACTAAAATCTATCCCTCAACATAGTAGAGCACAGATGACTTCAAACACAATTTGAAGGATACAAGCTTAATCTTCAAAGTAACAGTAATGATGATATATTCATATGCCACAACAGACGTAAATAATAAGTTTTTGGACTGTGAATTCCTTCAGTGATTTTGAAAGTGTACCATGTAGAAAACTGCACATTTAACTTAAGCTGACCTATTTACTAGTTCATTTTTTTTTTTCAAAATATCAGATGGTATAAAAATGTGATTTCAGGATGGAGATTGGAGCTCCAGGAAAGTGAGCATTGCATTTCATTGTCTGCCAACTAACTTGTACAAGGCAGGCAATGGAGTATGATAGAAATAATACTGGTTGCAGAATTAGACAGCTTTTGATACAAGTACTTACATGCACTTGAATGAATTAATTTCTCTTTTGGAATGGCATTTTCTCTTTTGCATGAGATAGTTCAACCAGATGATGTTTCTTCTTTAAACCCCTATATTCTTATAATGCTTTTTAAAATAAAACCATATTTTAACCTTTTTTTTCAAGAATATAATCTTCATGGGATGATTACAAGTAGCTCATCATTATTGAATACTGTACCATTACTATAGACATTAATAATAGAAATATATATAAAATGCTTCTATTAAATAAAGAGAAGGCAACATCTGAATTCTATCCATCATGGTTACTAAACATGATAAAGACCATTGAGCAACACAGTTCTTAGCATTTTATCAAACAAATTAAACTTTTGAAATTGAGAGGTATTGGCATTATTGTTTTTAAGCCAGGCTGCAAAATAAATCTATCCTTTGTGTATCTTGCACTGATTACGTTGTGGTTCTCTGCAAATGGGGCATTGGTGCATGTAAACAAAATAGTTCCACTTAGCAGCGCACATAGCTCAGAGCCTTCTGTCCTGTTTTCAGTGACCTGGAATGTACAATGAGAGCAGGCAGTGTCAAATAAATGGCTTGACTAGTGTATTTGTGGGCAGATAGAACCTTCATTTTTACCATAAATTTAAGAGATATTCACTTCCTTCTAGAAGACTATTATGGGGAAATAGAAGCATTGAGTTCTGTTTCATAAAGATTTCATTTGGGAGATTGTGAAAAACAAGAGGGAAAATGGATTGGGAACATCTCCACCCTTGCTGAGAAATAATAATAAATTAAAGCCTTAAAAGGGGAAGAAAATCCTTCCAGTAACTTATTAGAAAGAATTATATTCACAATCACACTACTTTGGTAAGCACTATTTTACTTATTTGATGTACCTACAAATTGTTTTTCTGCAGCAAGCTCATTTAATCACTGACATTGATACCTTTAGTCTTCATAAGTAGAAAAACAAATATATAAAGCCAAACGTATTAGACAGTTCTATTGCTTACTAAATAGATAATAAAGAAAAATCTTATTGCGACATACTTATATGTTAAAAATAGATTTATGGTCATCTTTTTAAGTGAAGCAACTTCTTTTATGTGCACATCAAAGGTAAAATCCAACTATATGAACATCCTTTTTTAAAAAGGAATTCATGAAGGCGGTTTAATGTTTCTTAGTGGGAGAAAGTTAAGCTGAATTGGAAACGTGTTCCTAAGTGTATTTGCAGAAGATAGGCTCGCACTTCAGTTTTGTTTTGTTTTTGCTTTGTTTTATTTTTAATCTAAAGTTGTATTTCCTCAGGCAACATTAGGCGTATTAGAATATACTTATGTTAAGCAAAATATTCTAGGTTTAGTTAATTAATAAATGTATTTCAATTGTAAATGACTAAAAAATCTAGATTTCAATGGGATTAAGGATCTAGATGCATGCATCTGGGTTAGCATAGAAAATGAAGAAATCTCAAAGTTCTAAAGCCAATCAATTCTCCTAACTTTAATGTTTTAAATCTCATATTTTACACTTTAGTACATTTTAAGAAATTATGTAAACACTCATTTGTGCAAACGAAGAAGGCTTTAGATATTTCATTTATATATACCAGCAAATTTCTGACACTTAAAATAAAATTGAATTTTTATATGCTATCCTTTAAGGCACCCCTTTAAGAAGCTAGAATTCATTTCCTCTATTAACTACTTCAGTTTCCATCTGTCTCTGTCTCTGTCAATTTTATTTCTTTCCAAGGAGACAACAAAGACATTTTTACCATATAGGTATAAAATGCACAGGTATAGTAACCCAGGTTCCCTCCCATGCCTACTCAGTTCCCTACTGAACATTCCACCAATAAGTGGAAACCTTAAGGAGGAAAGACACTAATGGGCTCAGCATCTTCACTTTCAGTCTCTATTTAAAAAGCAACAATCCCAAGCCAGAAAGCTTCAGTGAGTCCCTTGTCCTTCTCCACTATTCCAGGACTCAGAGCTGCACTATTAGTGATGACCTGCCCTGCTGGGATATTGCACAGCCACTTCATGCATAAAATTAATTCCTTGGCACAGGCAAAATAATGTTTCATCAAACCCCCTCACTATAATTTCTGAAGAATGAAGACAGGAAATATTTGAGGAAGAAAATGTTTTATGTGAGATACAAAACATAGGTTTAAGATTTAACCAGTCATGAAAAAAATAAAGATTTTGGAAATGTTTTATATGGGCTTTGCTATAACATGTTAAATTACTAAAACTGTCCAAGAGTGACGTACTTTCTAAGTTAAAAGATAATAAAATCCTATGGCTACACAGACTCTTTGCCTAGGGCAGCAGGACACAATGGCATTGCCTTGCTTTGTGACAGGGAGAAAAAACTCCCCTCTTTTACTGCTTTCCCTCAGTATTACCACTTATTTCTAACATTTTTTCACACAAACCCCGACCTCCATTTCACCCTTTTAAGTGATTCTCTTGATTATCACAGCTATATTTTCAGTAGTTTGACAGTTTGGAACATACTTTCTCTACCACTTATGTCTGCACAGAAACAGTCTGGTTGTCAGAGAATTCACAGAGTAGGAGTGGATGGAGAAAAATCACCATGCCTACTCTTGCCCTGGACCACACCTTTAACAGGCTTTAGATTATTTGGACAGGAAGCAAAACCATTCCCAGTCAAGTCAATGGTCTGCCGCTTGTTTGTAAAGCATTGGCTAATAGCAGCCTCCCAAAAACAACCCTTCGAGGAAGGAATTTTATATAGTAAAAATGTGAGAGTCACAGAGGCTTGAAGTTTCGCTTAGAAATACCTTTAAAATAAAGCATGTCACCAGCAAGTTATTTTCAGAACTTTAACAAAGGATTCTAAAGTTTATATGGAGAGGCAAAAGATGAAGAATAGTCAACATAATTTTGAAGAACAAAACTGGAGTTCTGACTGGCATTAGCTGACTGCAACACTTACATAAAGCTCCTAGTACCACACTTGGTATTAGTGAAAGGAAAGACAAATAGATCAACAGAACAGAATAAAGAGCCCAGAAATAGGCCCACATAAATACAGTCAATTGATGTTTGACAAAGGTACAAAGGCAACACGATGGAGCAAAGATACCTTTTTAAATGATGCTGGAACAACCGGACATTCACATGCAAAAAAGTAAATTTAAACATAGACCCTATGCCCTTCACAAAAATTAACTCAAAATGGGTCATAGACCTAAATGTAAAACACAAAACATCTAGAAGATAATATAGGAAAAAAACCTACATAACCTTGGGAATGGCAATGACTTTTTAGATACAACACCAAAGTCATGATTCATGAAAGAAATAATTAATAAGCTGGACTTTGTTAACATTAAAAGCCTCTGTTTTGTGAAAGACAATGTCAAGAAGAGAAGACAAACCATAGACTGAAAGAAAATATTTGCAAAACAAACATTGGATAGGGAATTGTTATCAAAAATCTACAAAGAAATCTCAAAATGCAATAACAAACAAACCAAATAACCCATTTAAAAATAGAGCAAAGACCTTAACGAACACCTCACTAAAGAAGATATACACATGGCAAATAAGCCTATGAAAAGATGCTTCAATCATACGTCATCAAGGAAATGCAAATTAGATCAACAATGAGATACCACTGCATACCTATTAGAATGGCCAAAATTCTGAACACTTACCCAAATGCTGGTGAGGATGCGGAGCAACAAGAACCCTCATTCACTGCTGGTGGGAATGTAAAATAGTACAGCTACTTCAGGAGATAGTTTAGTAGTTTATTATAAAACTAACCATGCACTTATATGCAATCCAGCAATCATGCCGCTTGGTATTTACCCAAATGAACTGAAAACTTTTATCTACAAAGAGACTTGAAGACAGATGCTTAGAGTAACTTTATTGATAATTGCTAAAACTTGGAAGCAATCAGGATGTCTTTCAGTAGGTGGATGGATAAATTAAATGTGATATATCTAGATAATAGAATATTATTCAACACTAAAAAGAAATTAGGTATCAAGCCATGAAAGTGATACAGGAGTACTGGGAAGGGAAGAGTGTGGTCCCTTGAAATGATACAGAAGTGGGGAAGAGAAGTGCTAGGAAGGGGAGGGCGTGGTCCCTGGCTAGGGCACTACCCCCACAGACCTAAGTGAGAACAGGCACTTCTGCCTTGGCACCCAAATGTTGCATTTTCCAAGACCACCCTCACCATGTCCCCATCCTGGGCCTGTAAAAACCAGAGACCCTAGCAAGGCAGAGACAGAGGCAGCTGGACATGGAGGGGAGCACATCAGCAGAGGAACACACAGGCAGCTGAACGTCAAGAGGATCATACCAACAGGTACCAGCTCCCCACAGGCCACCGACCAGCAGAACGACTTGGAGTTTGGCTAGGGTAGCTGGAGGAGATCCCTGGCCGCCCAGCCACCGGACTCCAAGGGAAAACCAGTTCCCTTCTAGATCCCTCATCTACTGAGAGCTACTTCCACTCAATAAAACCTTGCACTCATTCTCAAAGCCCACATGTGATCCAATTCTTCTGGCACACCAAAGCAAGAAACCCTGAGATACAGAAAGCCCTTTGTCCTTGCGACAAGGTAGAGGGTCTAATGGGACTGGTTAATGCAAGCTTCCTGTAGACGGCAAACTAAAAGAGCACCCTGTAACAAACGCCCACTGGGGCTTCAGCTGTAAACATTCACCTCTAGACCCCGCCTTGGGGTCGGAGCCCCACAGCCTGCCAGTCTGTATGCTCCCCTATAGGTTCGAGCTGCGGGGCACTGAAGAAGCAAGCCACACCCCCATCGCACACCCTGCAAAGGGACAAGGGAAACTTTCCCTTTTCAAAAGACATGGAGGAACCTTAATTGTGTATTATTATGCAAAGTGGAAGAAGCCAATCCACAAGGCTACATACAGTGTGATTTCAACTGTATGACATTCTGGAAAAGGTAGAACTATGAAGACAATAAAGAGATCAGTGATTGTCAGGGGTTGGGGGCACAGGGTTGAATAGGCAGAGCACAGAGGTTTTTAGGGCAGTGAACCTACTCTGTATAATAATATAATGGTGGATTCATGTCATTATACATTTGTCCAAATCCATAGAATGTATAATACCAAAGTGAACACTATGGTAAGACTATGGACTTTGAGTGATTATGAAGTGTTAGTGTAGGTTTGTTAATTGTAACAAATGTACCCTCTGGTGGAGGATATTGATAATCTAGGAGGCTATGTGTGTATTGGGGTAGAGGGTATGTATGAAATTTCTGTGTCTTCCCCTCAGTTTTGCTGTGAACCTAAAATTACTCTGAAAAGTTAAGTCCTAAACAAATAAATAAATAAAGTGTTTATTCCCATAATTCTGCTTATGAAAGAAACCGAGGCCCAACATGTTTATATACTAGCATTGGCCACATTCTTAATGGGTAGAGCTGAATCCCACTTATTTCTATTCTAATCTCTGAGAAATACTCCTTTTCCACATATAATTACCTACTTGTACTTTTTATTGTAATTGGTACTCACAGTGTTAAGTCAAGTGAATGATAAATATTAAATTTGTATTTAGAAAAATGAGTATCAGTAATGCTTCCTATAGGCCAGTTAGTGAGTGATAATTACACTGGCCAAACATACAGGGAAAAAGTGATTGGAGATTAAAATAAGAAATAAAAATATTTTGGTAGTGTTTTATATGCAACTTTTTTCCTTTAATTAATTAAAAAATGTTTATAGTATCTTTTATAACAACTTGCCTTCTTTTTTTCTTCTTATTTTTCCCCTAAGTGTTGGTAATATGATTTTCCCACACTCCCTTTTTATAGTGCCACTGAAGTATCAAACCAATCAGAGATGAGAGAGCACGGCTAGTAGGGTACAATTAAGTTTACAGCCTGAGTCACCTATTTCTGAGGCTCTAAGTTACATTCAAGTTTTAAGAGAAATCAAAGGACAGCCTGGTCACATGGGAACTGAGCACATTTAGGGAAATGTAATTAAATAGTGTGGATTTTACAAAATCCGTTAAGTGTGGTTTTATAACATCTCTTCACCAATCCTCATTAAAAGGAATTTCAACAGGTACTGAGACATCATCCAAAACAATGTGCTACAGAATCACAGATGGTCTACATAGCGGGGTAAACCTCAGGGACTCCAGGAAAAAACATTCAGCAACGTAAAACTTCAGAGGCATCAAAAATTCCTGTTGAAGAAATTTAGCAGGTTAAGAAATTTCCTCCTCATTAGGGGCATTCGTCTCCATCTAAGTCATTCATTTTTGTCTAGATTATTATGCTTGGATGGGGAAAGCATCACAAAATCACAGGTTCACCTTTCTGCTATTCAGAGAAAGAATTTCAAGTATCAGAGGAAAATACTAATAATTAGAGAAGCAACATAGAAAATGAAATTGCAAAGAGACCATACTTGAGTTTATCAGACTAAAATGTTATGAACGTTATGTTTTCAGAAACAAAGAACAAATCTTAATATTGAAGTTCCAGATTGAGTGGAAGATATGAGGACTCAGTTTCCTGAATTTTGTGAGAGATCACTGAAACCTGATTTTGAATTGATATTCATCAGGCGTAATTTTGCCAGCGTTATAAGCTAAGATTAACTCTAAATTTTATAGTGCTCAGGGCCCTTTTTTTCCATTCTTTTAAGTTCTTTTTTCAAAGTAGTGCATGCACATAATTAAACAGATCCCACAGTGCAGAAGATATTCTAATGAAGAATAAGTGTCTGCCATCCCGCTCCCATCTCCCTCAGTCCACCACTCCACACTGCTGCTTGTCCTGCTGCCAAGAAAAATAAAATAAAAACCAAAGTATCTCCTGCTTTTAACTCTTACTCCAGTTATTGCCAAGAGTTTACACATTAAACCTATAATTTTATTTATTGACTTATCAATTTAAGATTTTATCTATCTATTAACTTAGCATTATGAAACTTGAAGATTTATTTTAATGAGCTCCTCTCTACTTTTGAGTTCATAGAAGTAGAAAGTACAATCGTGGTCATTAGAGAATGGGAAAGGTAGGGAGAAGAGGATGATAGGGAGAGGCTGGCTAACAAAGTTACATTTAGATGGGAAGAAAAAATTCTAGTGCTCTGTAGCACTGTAGGGTGAAAATGGTTAACAGTAATTTAGTGTATATTTTTAAAAAGCTAGAAAAAATGGAATGTTTATAGCACAAATAAATTATAAATGTTCCAGGTGATAGATATGCTAATGACCCTGATCTGATCATTACATTTTGTATACATGTATCAAATGTCCCTCTGTATCCCATAAATATATACAATTATGATGTGTCAACTAAAAATAAAAGGAACAAAATAAAATCTTCTTTATTTTAAAAGATATTATTTAGTTTTTCATTTGTCTACTGTCTATTTTTGTAATGTTAAACCTCTATTTCTTGTTCTATCAAACTTTAGAGAACATCTGTTGACCACTCCTCATTCCACCTATTTGATATTATTAATTCCCCCATGTTTCCTCTACTTCCCACCTCTCTTCATTCATGTTCCCTGATTTCTGTCAGTTGTATCTTTGCTTCCACAGCTAAATGGCCGAAAAATTAACATTCTGTTTTGTAAGTATATTTACATTTGCTGACAGTCTATTAAACTTTGACTGTTATGGCTTCCTCTTAATATAGAGGGTGTTGTCAAACCCTCTGTAATAAAACAAGCAAACACAGTAGGTAACTCACTGTCTGAAAGTTTTAGGAATTTTTTAAGCTTGTAAGATTGTCCTTCTAGATAAATTATTAAGCTGAAGCTACTTAAGTTTATATTTTATTAGAGGAGTGGATGAATGATTTAGGCCTGTTATTGTTTTTATCAACTCTGGGAGAAATTTGTCAGATGCAGCACAGGATTGTGTGTAGCTTTTATTGATCGTTTTGTGGCCTTTGACTCCAAGTCCATGAATCAGTTATAGGTCTAACTAAATGAATTCAGTATAGGCCAGGAGCTTTTGATGGAACTTGCACTTAGAAACAGTCTCCTGGTGAGTCAGATAATAATTTCCAGCAGATAAAGTAGGGATGTGTACTGACTTCCCTTCTTTTCAACTAGTTCTTTAATAACTCAATACTTCTTCTGTGTGAGCTTGGTGTAGGCACCTGCTGGTTCTCCAAGTAAAGAGACCAGGGAAATAATCACCTTCATGTGTGCTGGGAACACTGTTTTATTGTCACAAATTAAGAGTATTTTAGCAGTGCTGTCTAATTAATATCAGATAGAATAGCTAAACATCAACTATTGCATGAAGAGGGTAATTATTTTTGGTAATAAACATCTAGCCTCCATCTACTTTACAGTGAACAGGCTTGCAGAGCTCGCTAAGTCTGCATGCACAGGAATTATTTGGAAAGCCTGTTAGGCACACAGTCTCCTGGAAGATCTTCAGTTAGTAGATGTGTGAGGTGGGTCCTGAGCATCTATGATTTAGAAAATCTTCTCAAGTGATGCTGAGGCAAAGCCAGGTTTTAGAAATATTGTGTTAAGCAAGCCATCTTGCTTCTTATTTACAGATACATTGTGCAATCAGTTTACTTATTTAAATGTAAACAATTTTTCAAAGGATTTTTGAAGATTTGTTCCCAAGTCTATAGCAGGTGTTTAGTAGCACCTACTTAAATTTATTTTTCTATTTTAGAATTATCATGGCCTCGTTATTGATGGGAAATTTTGTTACCCATCTGTTTATAACTCGTAATTGGATGCAAATTTCTTTTCGGAGGATATCTTGTCTCTGCTCATGGAATTGTTTACACTCAAGTGAGCTTTCTGATATGCTTCAGCTCATCTCCTTGAAGAGTCTTTTCAGGCACATATTTTTTATGAGTTAGGTTCTGTTAACCTAAATTCCTACCTAAAAATATGATCATCAGTGCATATAAACCAACTCTTAACTGGCAATATAATATAATTACACTCCTGATACTTGTCAAATAATATAACCTTGAACTCTCTGTTGCCCAATCTTATTTTTAAATTGTGTTAAAATAAATAACACTTTTGAAAAACTATGTGAAATATATGCATTGCAACCCATGATAAAATTTGTCCTTTGTTCAAGTCAGAACAAGAGAGAACTGAGTAGTGTTCTGCATTGTTTTGGCTCCTAATGTATTACTTTCATTAACATTGGACCACCCGTCTCCATTGAGAGAACAAAAATCTATATATAATCCATAACAGCGATTACTATTAGGATCTTATCTATCTAGTGTTTAAATTAATGGAAAAATTTGAGAAGCACTGAATATCTATAACCTTGAAAAGATGAAGGAGGATATAGTGATATCTCTCAGTTTAGGAATACAACTGTAAGTGTAGAAATTAATTGTTGACCCATATTTTGTCTTAAAAGCTCACCAATTATTTTCTGCTACTACATACATACATGTTGATTTTAATACAAATAAATGATTATAATTTTCCTCTAAATTTTCAAACAAATTTCAATTCCACAGAGATGTGTGGTGTTTATCCCATGGGTCTAAGTAGTAACAGGTAAGTGGCATGGCTATCAGAGGAAGCACACCCCAGTTATAAAACCACAGTCATTGTCCTCTTTCGAGAATTCACAGGAAAATTTTTTTTCTGTCCTTATGTTGGAAAGCTGGACTTCTGATAAACAACTCTTTGATTTGTGTCTTAAAGATACCGTGAACATTGTAACTCATTCTGTTTCCACCTTTATCCTCTAGAAAGCTTCCAGTTATATTGCCAAACGTCTTGAACATATGTTCAGAACAACTGGGCATGTGACTTTTAAAAATTTGAATCAGCTATCTGGCTCCATTTAATTTTTCTATCTTTTTATTCTTCTATAACAAATCTTGATCCATTTCATTGTTTAGAAAAACTCCTACCTTAAAATCCCAAATTCTAAGAATTCACTTTCATAATATAAGCTTCTGTATTTCCACTTCTTCCTTTACTTCATATACTATGACACCTACTCTTTGTCCTCATGGAAATCTTCATTCTCTTTATTTGCTGCTTGATATACTCAGTTCCCGTTTTGGACGATGGCATTAAGATCCATCTAGTCTAAATCCTGGGAACTACCCTGAAAGTCTCTTTACACAGTACTCTACCTCCAAATATTTTTTTTTTCACTTTCATTTCTTTAAAGTTTTGAGAATTTGTATTTTCCTTCTTTATTTCCACAGCCATCATCTTAATTCAGGCAGTCAATATTTCTTGCCTATACCTGGTATTCCAATAGTCCCCTTAACGGGCTCCTTGCTTCAAGTCCGCCAACCCCCAGCCCTGAAATATTTCCCACATTTTTGCCAGAGTTATCTTTTCAAAATATTAACCTTTATAAATCACATTATCTCATTCAGCTGCTTAGAGTTCTTCAGTGTCTTACCACTGTCTATAGAATAAGCTCAAACTTAACCATGGCACTCACAGTCCCTCATGACTGACTGATCCCCGGCTACCCTGTAGAATATTTCCTCTCACGACTCCACAACATGCTCCACTTCAGCCTTGCTCAGTACTTCAATGCTCTAAGGGTATAATACTGCTCCCTAGAGCTGGACTTTTGTACTTGGTATATCTTCTCTCTAGAATATTCTACCTAACTCTGCCTCCCTAGTTTAATTTTTGGGGAAAATTTTATTTATGCTGATAAGACATACCATATTGACATCCTCCATACTTAATAAAATCTCTTCCCTTCTGTGTTAGCCTGTTTTCCTATCACTCTCTTCTGTGCCCATGTTTCATTCATACAGGATCTCTGGTGCCTTGACCTCTTCCTTTTCCATCTAGGGACTTCACATACATTGTTTTCCTTGAATGGGATGTTCTCCTGCCCTTCTTTTTACTTAAAATATTCACATTCATTTTTTCAGATATAAGCCCAGGCCATGATAAGCAAAAGCCTCCATGTGACAAAATCAGATGGAAATTGTTCTATCCTTAGCATGACTTCTCAGCAATATTTAATCAGACGTGCGATTCTATTATTTTTGAACACTTTCTTCTCTCGTTTCTGCAGAAATAGACTCCATTTTCTTCCTACCTCATTAGCTGACTCACTTTTCTGACTGTTTCTTTGCTACCCAAAATCTACTGGTTGGATTTTCTCAGGACTGAGTTCTTGGGTCTATTTTCTTCTCTTGTTATGGTTTCTCTATAGCTCTATAGGATAGGTGATTTCAGCAGGTTTTTTTTTGTTTGTTTGTTTTGTTTTTGATTTTACACAGTCTTACTCTATCGCCCAGGCTGGCGTGCAGCAGTGCATGCAATCTCAGCTCACTGCAAGCTCCACCTCATGGATTCAAGTGGTTCTCTTGCCTCAGCCACCAAGTAGCTAGGATTACAGGCATGCCCAGCTAATTTCTGTATTTTTAGTAGAGACGGGGTTTTGCCATGTTGGCCAGGCTGGTCTTGAACTCCTGGCCTCGAGTGATCAGCAGTTTTTCGACTTAAAATACCAGATGAGGCTCTTCTAAAAACCAGAGTTGTAAATACAATATCTTACATGAGATCTGCGCGTGGATGAGTCAGAGACATCTCAAACTTAACATGTTCTAAAAAGTTTTATTGTATTTCTCTCTGCCAGAAACCTGACATCTCCCAGTCTTTTTTAGTTCAGCAAATGACACCACCATCTACTGTGTTACTAAAGCAGGAGCCTTGGACTACTATTCCTCTTTTCTCCAACTCCTTCACTGTGATCTTTCCCTCTGACTGTTTTCACATCATCCGTACTGGCCTCCCAGTTCTGCTCTTGGCTCCCTCCTATACATTCTCCAGGCAGAAACCAAATGACTTTGTCAAAATCTAAATGATATTCTGCCACTCTTCTTAAAACCTATAGTTTCCTAATTGGAGTACAATAGTCTTGCCATGACCTGCATAGGGGCACAACAAGTCCAACTTCATCTAATGGAACTCTCTTGTCGCTTGCTCACCTGACTGATGCCAGCATAGACAGGCCTAGCTCTTCCTAGCTGCAGGGACTTTGCCCTTGCCACTTGTATTGCCAGAAGCTAACCTTCTCTAAATCCAAAAATAATTACTTTCTTATTCTTGGGTTCTCAGCTTAGATTTTGTTGTTTAGAGAGTTCTCCCCAGAACAACCGTGGCAGGTCCTCTGTTTTCCTTGTGTTTTGTTTATTTACTACCTATTACTTCTTATAGTTGATGACTTAGAGTTTATTTATGTGTTCTGTCATTCCAGCGAAACTTAAGTCTTCACAAGGGCAGATATTATGTCTTCTGTTTAATGTTTCATCTCCAATTCTAGCATGGTGCCAGAGTAGGTACTTAATAAGTACTTGTTTAATGAAAGACTCCCTTGGTTTAAACATCATGGGAAACCTGCGGTCCTTCACACTAGCATAGATTAACTCGTTATGTGGCCCTGTAACTCTTTATACTTCTCTTTTATTATACTTTGCCCATTTATAATAACTGTTTCCAATGTTAAATAGTAAAGACATGGGACCTTATATATATATATATTTTTTTTTTCATCACGGTATCCCCAGCACTTTGCATAGTGGCTGCAATGTGGCAAGTGCTTCACAAATATTTAGGTAGTTAACGAATATCTGCAGAAGATTACTAATTTCTTTGTTTACCGAATGAATTGATTAAATCAAAATTGCTAAAGGTAACTTAGAGACTTAAAGGGCAGAAATGACTTGTATTAGCAACATAAGAGGAGATCTCATATTGAGTTGGAGCTTAGAGAGGATTGTGATTTGATCATTGCAATCTGAATAATGTTATGTCTGTAAAAGGAGACAAAACTATATGAAATTAGAAAAACTATTTAATAATTTGCATCGAAGAAGAGCATTGGTTCAGACAGAGTATGAAGTAAAGCAGAAAACCCCTGATGAAACAAAAACTCTATTTATCAGTAGTGAGTCCAAAGAGCATAGGCAAAGCTTAGCCACATAGAAAATTATACCCTTTGAAAGGCAGAATATTCAATCTAAGCCATTCATAAATAACAGAAAATACAGAAAGATAAATAAAAATTATTACAGTAAAGATAACAACATGAAAACACAAATTTCTAGATGAAATTCCAAAGTGTGTTCTGCTGCTGAAATGATGTGGGAAATAGGGGCTGGGAAACAGGTCTCAGATGAAATAAGCATAAACTAAGCAAAACCATAGTTATGTCTTTCTTGAGATTTTCTCAAAGTCTTTAATATTCTACACTGCTTTGGGGCCCATCAAGGGAAGTATATGGAATGGATTTTTTTTTTCCTGAATTTGTTTGACCAGGAAATAATGTTTGCACAAAATATCTAAGGATTGATCTAGGAATAATTAGTATTGGTCCTGAAAGTGCCCTTCCATTAGCAGAGATTTAGTTCGATGTTGTTAGAGGTAAACTCTAATAGTCATTCCTAGATTGTTAATAGGGGGCTTTAAGCAATTATATGCATGTATCTCCTTTAATTACTCAAGGACAAATCCTAAAATTCTCATCTATATGTGAAGACAGTGGAAATTATTCTACAAGGGGTATTAAGGAAAAAATGGATCATTGAGAAGTAAGGAGAAAGTGAGAATTATGAAAACAGTGCACAGACATTGCTTAAATGCAAAAAAAAAAAAAAAAAAAAAAAAAAAAAAAAAGGAGCAAAGTAATAGTAATCTTTGTCCAATCCTTGACAGGGCCTAATTCATACATTTCAGTCATTAAATGGGTCAATGTAAGGTAAGATAATGGAGACTTATGATCTATTGACCTTATTACATCATTAAAAAAAATCAAATTTTGGCCTGAAAATAGCAAATTCCTTCCCAGTAATTCACATTACCCAGAAATTTGGAACTTACTGGAATTCTTAATAAAAATTACAAATCTCCCTGTAATAAATTTCAATTGCCAGTTCTTGATAACTTTAAGTACAGTTTGCCATTGAACTTGCTCATTATCAACTATTGCTTACTTTTCACTGTTTTGCTTTTTAATCTTAGAAAAACTTTTACTTTCTTTTCTCTAGATTACTTCCAGGTGTGGCGTAGAACCTTTCGTTCTGTTTGACCATGGTCTCTCAGCAAGTTGATTTCCATTTTGGCATAAACCACCTTTATGATGCTTTTAATTGTTGCTTATGTAAACAGAGAGTACTTCATTGTGGGACTTCCTCAGACAGAGAACCAACTGGGCAAATCCCTCCTCTGAAGGTGAAATACTCTTCTAATCTCAAACCACACCGCAAACAGCCTTTTCCTGTGCTCATTTAACTGTTTTTTTTTTTTTTTTCTTTCAAAGGCATAAGAAAGAAGAAAAAAAAGGATGATTTGGTTCTTTTCTCCATGTAGCTATAGTTTTTAAAGATAACAACTTTTTTTTTTTAAATAAAATGATGCCTGCTTATCTTAAAAATAAATCCAACAATTTAGAGAGGCACAAAGAAGAAATAACTCATCCAAAATCCCACCACACTGTTTTCCTCTGTTTATACAGCAGTGTTACATTTGGGAAACTTTTTCCAATTTCTATGTGTATAAGCAGAGGAAAAGAGAAAGTGAGCCAGATATAATTATTTAAGAATTGGATGATAGAATACATGCTTTTTTAAAGACAAAAAATATTAAATTTAATTGCATTTGAATCTAACATTAAAAAAAATGAAACTGAAAGAATTATTAACCTTGAAATAAATGTTTCCTTACCAAATGATTATTATTTATAAAAAGAAAAAAACTTCCAAAGGACTGTAGTTAATAATAATGTATGATATTCTTGAAAATTGCTGAGAATAGATTTTAAGTGTTCTCACCACAAAAAAAAGTGTGTGAGGTAATACCTATGTTAATTGGCTCAATTTAGCCATTCCACAATATGTGCACATTTCAAAACAATTTGTACATAAAAAAATATAATTTTTATTTGTCAAAAAATAAATTTTAAAAAACCTTCTAAGATTAAGGAAGAAAACCAAAGTACGGAGCTTTTAAAAATCCATATCTATACTTAGTGAGGATGGACTTTTTTGGCTTGTTGCTAATGAGTTTTTACTAATTTTAATATTTTCATTATTACTGTTCATTTTGTTATTTACTGGTAAGGGAAATCCTTTGGCATATTTTCACTTCCCCATATCTACCTCTTTCCCATAACTTTAAAACCTGAAATAAATCCCAGAATCATTACCACTCAATCACACAAATTTTTCTTAACAGCCAGCATTCTCCATTTTTTCCCTTTGATTTCAGATGGCATTCATTACAGACTTTTATAATTTCTTGCGATGCTAGACTTTTAAGGGGCCACACCATATTCTTATTCTAAATGGTCTCAACATATTTAGATTCAATAGGGAACAGACTCATTTTCTAATTAACTTTTTCTTTTAGAATAGTTTTAGAATAGAATAGAATTTTAACATAAAAATTGCAATGATAGTACAGAGAATACCCACATACTCCTAATGGGGTTTCCTCTATTGTTAAAATATTACATTGGAGTTACATTTTTTCCAAAATTAAAAACACAAGCATTTGTATATTGCTGTTTACTGAACTCCATATTTTGTTTAAGATTCACTCATTTTCCCACAGATGTATTTTTTCTTCTTTCTGGATACCATTCAAGATATCATATTTAGTAGTTATGTCTGCTTAGTTACCTCTAGTCAATAGTTTCTCAGGCTTTCCTTGTTTTTGATGACCTTGATATTTTGAGGAGTACTGGTAAGATAGTTAATAAAACATTCCTTAATTTTGGTTTGTCTAATGGTTTTCTAGTGGCTAGATTTGAATTAGGAATTTATAGGACCTAATACCACAGCATTGAAATGTTTTTCTCATCACATTATATTGGGGATAGTGTTACAGGCTGAACTGCATCCCCCAAAATTAATATGTTGAAGTCTTAATTCCAAGCACATCACAAAATGACTACATTTGGAGAGAGGACCTTGAAGGTTATAACTAAGGTGAAATGAAGTCCTATAAGTAGGCCCTAATCCAATCTAACTGATGTTCTTATAAGAAGAGATTAGAACATAGACAACCCTGACTGAGGACGTAGAAAGAAGGCAGCCACTTGCAAACCAAGGAAGGAGGCCTCTGAAAAATTCAAACCTTGCAGGACCTTGATCATGGACTTCTAGCCTCCAGAACTGTGAAAAAATTAATCCGTGTACTTTTTTTATGCTTTAAGTTCTGTGATACATGTGTAGAATGTGCAGATTTGTTACATAGGTATACAGGTGCCATGGTGGTTTGCTGCACCCATCAACCTGTCATCTAAATTAGGTATTTCTCCTAATGCTCTCTCTCCCTTTGGCCCCCACCTCCCAACAGGCCCCAGTGTGTGATGTTCCCCTCCCTGTGATATGCTCTCATTGTTCAACTCCCACTTATGAGTGAGAACATGTGGTGTCTGGTTTTCTGTTCCTGTGTTAGTTTTCTGGGAATGATGGTATCCAGCTTCATCCATGCCCCTACAAAGGACATGAACTCATTCTTTTTTATGACTGCATAGTATTCCATGGTGTATATGTGCCACATTTTCTTTATCCAGTCTATCATTGATTGGCATTTAGAATGGTTCCAAGTCTTTGCTATTGTGAATAGTGTTGCAATAAACATACGTGTGCATGTGTCTTTATACTGGAATGGTTTATAATCCTTTGGGTATATACCCAGTAATGGGATTGCTGGGTCAAATGGCATTTCTACTTCTAGATCCTTGAGGAATCGCCACACTATCTTCCACAATGGTTGAACTAATTTACATTCCCACCAACAGTATAAAAGTATTCCTATTTCTCTACATCCTCTCCAGCATCTGTTGTTTCCTGACTTTTTAATGATTACCATTCTAACTGGCATGAGATGGTATTTCATTGTGGTTTTGATTTGCATTTCCCTAATGTCCAGTGATGATAAGCTTTTTTCATATGTTTGTTGACCACATAAATGTCTTCTTTTGAGAAGTGTCTGCTCATGTCTTTTGCCCACTTTTTGATGGGGTTGTCTGCTTTTTTTTTTTTCTTGTAAATTTGTTTAAGTTCCTTATAAATCCTGGGTATTAGCCCTTTGTGAGATGGATAGATTGCAAAAATTTTCTCCCATTCTGTAGGTTGCCTGTTCACTCTGATGATACTTTCTTTTGCTGTGCAGAAGCTCTTTAGTTTAATTAGATCCTATTTGTCAATTTTGGCTTTTGTTGCAATTGCTTTTGGTGTTTTAGTCATGAAGTCTTTGCCCATGCCTACGTCCTGAATGGTATTGCCTAGGTTTTCTTCTAGGGTTTTCTTGTGGCCAATTTTAGAATAAGTGCTATGTGGTGCTGAGAAGAATGCATATTCTGTTGATTTGGGGTGGAGAGTTCTGTTGATGTCTATTAGTTTTGCTTGGTCCAGAGCTGAGTACAAGTCCTGAATATCCTTGTTAATTTTCTGTCTCATTGATCTGTCTAATATTGACAGTGGGGTGTTAAAGTCTCTCACTATCATTGTGTTGGAGTCTAAGTCTCTTTGTAGGTCTCTAAGAACTTGCTTTCTGAATCTGGGTACTCCTGTATTGGTTGCATATATATTTAGGATAGCGCTTCTTGTTGCATTGATCCTTTTATCATTATGTAATGCCCTTCTTTGTTTTTTTAAAATCTTTTTTGGTTTAAAGTCTGTTTTATCAGAGACTAATATAGCAACCCCTGCTTTTTTGCTTTCCATTTGCTTGGTAAATATTCCTCTATCTCTTTATTTTGAGCCTATGTGTGTCTTTGCATGTGAGATGGGTCTCCTGAATACAACACACCAATGGGTCTTGACTCTTTATCCAACTTGCCACTCTGTGTCTTTTAATTGGGATATTTAGCCCATTTACATTTAAGGTTAATATTATTATATGTGAATTTAAATCTGTCATTATGATGCTAGTTGGTTATTTTGCACATTAGTTGATGCAGTTTCTTCATAGTGTCAGTGGTCTTTACATTTTGGTTTGTTTTTGCAGTGGCTGGTGCCAGTTTTTCCTTTTCATATTTAGTGCTTCTTTCAGGAGTTCTTGTAAGGCAGACCTGGTGGTGACAAATCCCTTAGCATTTGTTTGTCTGTAAAGGATTTTATTTCTCCTTCACTTATGAAGCTTAATTTGGCTAGATATGAAAATATTGTTTGAAAATACTTTAATAATATTGAATATTGGCACCCACTTTCTTCCGGCTTGTAGGGTTTCTGCAGAGAGATCTACTGTTAGTCTGATGCGCTTTCCTTTGTGGGTAACCTGACCTTTCTCTCTGGCTGCCCTTAACATTTTTTCCTTCATTTCAACCTTGGTGAATCTGATGATTATGTATCTTAGGGTTGCTCTTCTCAAGGAGTATCTTTGTGGTGTTCTCTGTATTTCCTGAATTTGGATGTTGACCTGTCTTGCTAGGTTGGGGAAGTTCTCCTGGAAAATAACCCGAAGTGTGTTTTCCAACTTGGTTCCATTAACCTTGTCACTTTCTGGTACACCAATCCAACACAGTTTTTGGTCTTTTCACATAGTCCCATATGTCTTGGAGGCTTTGTTCATTTCTTTTCATTCTTTTTTCTCTAATCTTGTCTTCATGCTTTATATCATTAAGTTGCTCTTCAATCTCTGATATCCTTTATTCCACGTGATCAATTCAGCTATTGATAATTGTGTATGCTTCATGAAGTTCTCGGGCTGTGTTTTTCAGCTTCATCAGGTCATTGATGTTCTCTCTAAACTAGTTATTCTAGTTAGCAGTTCCTGTAACCTTTTACCAAGATTCTTAGCTTTCTTGCATTGGACTAGAACATGGTCCTTTATTTCAGAGGAGTTTGTTATTATTCACCTTCTAAAGTCTACTTCTGTCAATTTGTCAAACTCATTCTCTGTCCAGTTTTGTTCCCTTGTTGGCAAGGAGTTGTGATCCTTTGGAGGAGAAGAGGCATTCTGGTTTTTGGAATTTTCAGACTTTTTGCACTGGTTTTTCCTCATCTTCATGAATTTATCTACCTTTGGTCTTTGATGTTGGTGACCTTCGAATGGGGTGCTTGCATAGGCATTCTTTTTGTTGATGTGGATGCTATTGCTTTCTGTTTGTTAGTTTTCCTTCTAAAAATCAGGCCCCTTTTCTGCAGGTCTGCTGGAGTTTGCTGGAGGTCCACTCCAGATGCTGTTTGCCTGGGTATCACCAGCAGAGGCTGCAGAACAGCAAATATTACTGCTTGCTCCTTCCTCTGGAAGCTTTGTCCCAATGGGGCACCTGCCAGTTGCCAGCTGGAGCTCTCCTGTATGAGGTGTCTGTCAATCCCTGCTGGGAGGTTTCTCCCCATCAGGAGGCTTGGGAGTCAGGGACCCACTTGAGGAGGCTGTCTGTCCCTTAGCAGAGCTCGACTGCTGTGCTGGGAGATCCACTGCTGTCTTCAGAGCCAGCAGGCAGGAACGTTTAAGTCTGCTGAAGCTGCATCCACAGTCACCCCTGTCTCCATGTGCTCTGTCCCAGGGAGATGGAGTTTTATCTATAAGCTCCTGACAGGGGCTGCTGCCTTTCTTTCAGAGATGCCTTGCCCCGAAAGGCAGCCTGGCTGCAGCACCTTTGCCACACTGTGGTGGGTTCTGCACCCAGTTTTAACATCCTGGCGGCTTTGCTTACACTGTGAAGGGAAAACCACCTACTCAAACCTCAGTAATGGCAGATGTACTTCCCCCCACCAAGCGCTACCAAGCGCTAGCATCCCAGATCGAATTCAGACTGCTGTGCTGGCAGTGAGAATTTCAGGCCAATGGATCTTAACTTGTTGGGCTGTGTGGGGGTGGAATCTGCTGAGTGAGACCACTCAGTTCCCTGGCTTCAGCCCCCTTTCCAGGGGAGTGAATGGTTCTGTCTTGCTGGCGTTCCAAGTGCCACTGGGGTAGGGAAAAAACTCTTACAACTAGCTCAGTGTTGCCCAAATGGCCACCCAGTTTTGTTCTTGAAACTCAGGGACCTGGTGGTGTAGGCACCCGAGGAAATTTCCTGGTCTGCTGGTTGCCAAGACCATGGAAAATTGTAGTATCTGGGCCAGATAGCACCATCCCTCATGACACAGTCCCTCACAGCTTCCCTTGGCTAGGTGAGGAAGTTCCCTGACCCCTTGCACTTCCTAGGTAAGGCAATGCCCCATCCTGCTTCTGCTCGCCCTAGGCGTTAACCAATCCCAATGAGATGAACCAGGTACCTCAGTTGGAAATGCAGAAATCACCCGCCTTCTGCATGGGTCTCACTGGGAACCACAGACTGGAGCTGTTCCTACTCAGCCATCTTGCTCAGGGATCTAGGCTGTGATATTTTGTTATGGCAGGCCTGGCAGGCTAATACAGGTCCACTATCAACATGACTTACTGCTGGTGGTATTATCCATGATCTAGTCCAGGTAGCTTTTGCCAGGTTTCTCCATTTTGAGTTACTTTTATTCTCCCTTTTCAGGCTCTATACTTTTGAAGCAGGTTGCTAAGTGCACCCCACATAGGAGAGGTCTGGGGGATGGGTTGTAGGAGTGTTTGGCTCCACTTCCTGAACAGAAAGTATTCACATACAACATTTGGAACTTTTCTGTAAGAAAGATTTGTCTCTTCTCCCTATTTATTTATTTATTTATTTATTCAATGGCCTGTTTATATCAATATGGGTTCACACACATTTATTTTATACTTTGAGTTATAATCCTGTACTAATGTATTTATTTTGTTGGTTAAATTTTTCTGCCTTTGACCATTGGGAGTTCTTTCAGTTGTCTCTAATATCCCTTTGACATGCATCTATTATTGCGTTTTTAATTTTTTAACACTTCCTATTTTCTGTCATTATAAGATGTGCCAGGGGCATCTAGCATTTTTCTTGGCCAAGCCCTAGGATTATCCATATCTCCAAGGAGCCCTCTTTCATCTTATTGGAGAAACCAAGATCTGGGTGTTGGATGGAAGAAATTTTAAATACAGTTTCAAAAAGTTTTTCTAAAGTGTTCTCCCTTACCAATTACAATTTTCTTGGTTGTATTTTCCCTCAATCATTGAAGGAAATGATACTTTTCTCCCTTAATGTAAAGGCATACTTCCTTGGTATTTTCTATCTTTCTTATTCACTGGAACAGAGTTTCCCATCAAGTGTGTGTTCTTTGAGCATAAGTTCTGTGAGAGGCTCTGTGGGAACAAAGTTTAACTTCATAATCAAATAATTTGGAAAGCATAGGGTAAGTATAGCCTCTGGAAAATCACATTTTACATTGACAAATGATAAACAGCTTCATTTTTATCTTTCCACAGTAAAAAAAACATAGTTAACTTAGTTTAACACATATTTTTTTTTCCAAAGTCACTTGGCTATAGATATTATCTTTTTTGGAATGGGTACTGACATCTTCCAGAACTTGTATTCCTTGGAATTTACTGGGATCAAGGCAAACATAATCCCTTGATTTGGAAACCACTTGCAGCTATACTGTACAGCAGCTGAGAGAAGTATTTTCTTTTACATGCACTAAGGTTAGAATGAAAATAGTCATTTTGAGGTGCCCTGTGGTTGAATGGTCTTTTCCTCAGAGTGTTGAATCTTTTTCTTTCCTCTCCTTGAGCACCAATCCTTCCAGCTTTGCCAGACTCAGACTCATTATGAGTACCCATAATGTAATTAAAATGTAATTTTAAATTAAAATGGTACCTTAATGGATAATGGTATGGGTGCCTTATCCAATAGTGTTGCTTATGGAGTTGAGAATAATTTTTTCATCTGTCTCACTGAGCAGTTAAACCAGACCATTTATCCACAACTCTGACAGCATAATTTCCAGGTCCTATTTTACTCATGAATCTCTGGAAGACATGTTCCAAAAGAGAGTGTATCCTAGCAATTAAATAAATAATGGATTGTTTCTGTGAATTTACTGAAATTAGGGATAATAAATATAGCAAAACCTTTATCAACAAAATGTAACTGATTAGAACAGTCAATTACCTAGATTTTTTTCCTTTCGAAATTATACTTAGGGGAATCAGAGACCAAATATAACAAAATAAATTGATATCAGGAAAATCAACTTCAGAAAATTAATGTTCAGTTCAGGTACACCCAAATTTTTAATAATTTTTACCTGTAAAATGGTGACTTAAAACTAGAATAGAATCATTTTTATTAATGATAATGTAATATAAAAACAGCATTTCTTAAATACTTGTTATAAGCCAAGTACGATTCTGAGTACTCTACATATATTTAATCCTCACAGTGAATATATGAGGTATATGCTATTACATTTATTTAGCACAATAAGAAACTAAAGGATAGAGATATAAGGTAACTTGCCCAAGGTCACATACCTTATAAGTAGTAAAGACTAGAATTTGAATCTAGGCATTCTGCCATGAAGATGCATGACCCGTTTAGAAGTAGTATTAGTTCATATTGTTAAGTCAATATGAACAACTGGATTAATTATACAATACTTTCATACAACTGGTAGGTTCTTGAAATCAAGCATGCATAATTTCTAAGTTTTATGCACAGAATGGATCGCAGGAATTGACATTTTTAATAAGCACAACCCCTCTTCCTCACTCTCATTATTTTGTTGCAGGTAGTTCACAGACAGTACTTTGAGAAACACTTGTAAAGTAATGTAAGTTTTGAGAGATTGAAGAATGCAGAAGGCAAATATTTTAAGAATTTGAAAGCTCTAATTAAAATGCTTACACTTTGCAAGCAAAGAAATGGTGCATTTTTGCTGCTTTATTTCTTCCTCAAGATTTGCTATCTCACTTTATCTGCTCTTTTAAATATTACTTCCCTCCTTTTATAATATCATAGACATATATTAAGTGCTTAATTTGTGTCTCATACTCTTATAGCTAGAGACATCTTTATAAGTTCAAAAAGTTTAAAATAATAATTTATATTAGGCTACATTAAGTCAACCACACATAGTTAAGTTCCTAGGGCAATCACTGAAGGAATAGTTTTAAAATGCTAATGGAGAGAAAATATGAATAGTAAAATAGTTATTTGACTTAAAGATAGCAAGAAAAGATAGTAGTAACAAGAATATAAAATAGATGGATGAACTAGAAAATAACTATATTTATAATAACATTAAATGTAAATTGAGTAAATAATCCAATTCAGACCTAGAATATCAGAATCAAACTATATGATGATGACAAGAGTGCATCTTAAATAGAAAGACAAAGAAAAGTTGAAAGTAAAATGTAAAAGGTATATCATGGAGGTAGTACTTACCAAAAAAAATTTGGCTTAGCTATATTGACATTAGAAAAAGTAGACTCTTACGACAATCTGTATTACTAGTTAAAGGGATTTACATTTCAAAATGATAAAAAGGCCAGTCTCCTAGGAAGACAAATCCCAAATCTTTATCCACCAATAGTGTAACTATTAAATACATACAGTAAAAAACTATTAAATGCATACAGTAAAAAATTGATAACTAAACATTTTAATAGAAAAATCTAAAACTAAAAATTTTAATAGACAAATGAAATAGAAAAAATTATATAACTAAAAATTTTGACAGAAAAATCTACAATCATAATAAAAGACCTTAACACATCTCTTGAGAAATTATTTTTAAAAAGTAAACAAAAATTCTCAAAGGATAGAGAAGATCTTAGAAACACAATTAACCAACTTGACTGAATAAACATATGTAGATTGTTTCACTCAACAATGATATAATTCATATTATTTTAATTGCAGATGAAACATTTTAAAAATTAATAAGATCCCGGGTCATATAGCAAATATTGATGTATTTCAAAGCCTTGACTAATTTTTAGTTTTTCCAACTGGAATAAATTTATGTTAAAACTTAGTAACTGAAAGATCATTAGGACATTTCCAACCCTTTGAAACCAAACACTTTTAAATTCAGGGATCAAAAAATAAATTATAATGGAAAGTACAGACCAAGCATAATGACTCATGCCTGTAATACCAACACTTTGGGAAGTTGAGGTGACAGGATCACTTGAGGCCAGGAGTTTGAGACTAGCCTGAGCAACATAGCAAGATCCCATCTGTACACACAGAAAAAGTTAGGTGAGTGTGGTGGTGCATGTCTATAGTTCTAGCTACTCAGGAGTCTTAGGTAGGAGGATTGCACAAGTCTAAGAGTTAGAGGCTGCAATGAGCTGATTATGTCACTGTACACCTGCTTGGGAACAGAGTGAGACCCGGTCTCTCTTAAAAAAAAAAAAAAAGAAAGAAAGAAAAGAAAAAGAAAATATTTTTAATTGAATGATAGTTGAGATATTATATATGAAAATTAATGGTATTCAGCTAAAGCAGTGTTTAGATACAAATTTAAAGTCTAGGATCTATTAGAAAAAATAAGAGCTAAAAGAGGACAATCTAAGCTTCCTTTTCAAGATGCACAAAATACAGCAAAACAAACTGAAGACTAGCAGAAGGAAATAATAAAGACGAGACAATAAATCAATAATATAAAACACAAACAAATAAAGGAGGAAATAAAGTTTTTTTTATGAGCAACTATTTTGGCCGATTAATGATGCTCACAAATTCTTTGACACTCCTCTTATGGAGAGGTGCAGTCTGTGTCTCCTGTCCTTAAATCTGGTGAGCTCTGTGACTATTTTGAATAATTAGATACAGCAGACATGTGCCATTCTCTCTGGATCTAGGCTTTAAGAAACTGTCAGTTTCCACTTCCTGTCTCTGGGAACCTGCACTTACAGCCCTGAGATATCATGTCAGACATCTGATTTACGTGTAAGTGTTTCAGAAGACTATTTCAACTAATTCCTGCCTGCCAGTTATCCCTGCCAAGATGTCTGTCTTATGAGTGAAGCTGATATGGCTCCTTCCAGTTGGAGCAAACCAACTGGCAGCTGAATAGCACCAACTGACCTCAGTCAGTACCTCAAGAGAGTAGAAGAATCATCCAGCTGAGCCCTGCTCCAATTCCTACCCACCAAATCATAAGGTATAAAAAATGTTGTTACTTTAAATTGAAAGGTTTTAGATTGTTATGCAACAATAGGTAGCCAGAGCAAATATATATAACTACATCTGACAATTTTCAATTTTATGTTATTTAAATTTTCTATTATGATATAATTTTAGATTTCCAAAAAAGTTATAAGAATTTTACAAAGTATTTCCATATTCATATAGATTTTTCAAATGATATTTTGCCACGTTTGATTTCTCTATTTATCCATCATCTGTCTATTTTTGAGTATGTGAGAGTAAGTAGCTGACATTATTCATTACCACTAATTACCTCACATACCTCAGGGTATATTTCTTTAAAACAAAGATATTTCCTCATATAACTGCAGGGTACTTTTTGAAATCAAGAGAGCATCATTGATTTAGTACTGTTATCTATATATAGTACTACACATAGGTCTTGTTCAGATGGCACCATTTGCCCTAATCAAGTACTTTATAGTAAAAAGTGATCCTTTTGCAATCAGTTGTGTCTCCTGAGTCTCTTTTTAATCTGGGACAGTTCCAGTCTTTGTCTTTTATAACATAACTCTCAAGAGTACAGTCAACTAATGTTTTTAATTAATGATTCTTGATGTTTATCTACTGTTTCCTCATGAATAATTCAGGTTATGTCTTTAAAAAGAAAAAATATTGCAGAACTAATGTACTATTCCCAGTGTATCATATCAGAAGGCACTTAATGTTGTCTTACACTATTATTGATAATATTAACTTTAATCACTTGGTTAAGGTGGTGTCTCAAAGTTTATCCACTTTCAGGTTGTTATTCTTCACTTTGTAACTAATAGATGTCTTGTGGTAGGATACTTTGAGGCTAGCTAGGTAAATGTCTTGTGTCTCATTAAACGTCCCCTCACGAGCTTTGGCAAATGTTTTCATGTCACTTCAAAATTCCTATGTAGAAATCCTAACTCCCAATATGATGGTATCAGAAGATAGAGCATTTGTTAGGTGATTAGGTCATGAGAGTGGAGACCTCATGAGTGGAATTAGTGCCCTATAACAGAGATTTTGGAGCACTCCCTTGTCCCTTGCGGACACATGAGACATTTGAGGACACAATGAGATATCCATCTATGAACCCGGGAGCAGGCCCTCAGAAAATGCTGAATTTGCCTGCCGCTTGGTCTTGGCCTTCTCAGCCTCAGGAACTGTAAGATATAAATTTCTGTTGTTCTTAGAGTCCACCTAGTTTATGGTATTTTGTTATAGCAGCCTGAACAAACTGAGACAATTGGTGATTTTTGCCTCACTCCTTTATCATTTTGATGGTTGCCAAATGATGATTTTCCAATTGTATCACTCTTTATACATCTAATACTACATTGTACTATAAGAAAGAACATTTCTTCATAATTGGTTGATTGCTTAATTGATTACTATTTGCATGGAATCATGTACTCCTATTTAATGGGTTGTGATTTCTTATGGTCATTATGTTGATACTCAAATTGCTCCAGATTTAACTAGTGGGAGCCTTTTCAAAATGCCTCTTAGGATCTTGTAACATATCCTCATTATTATTTAAGCAGGTCTTTACTTTCTTGCACTGCAACATGTTCCATTCACAGGCTTTGAAGTTTGTAGCACAGAACTTCTTGCCCTTTGATGTTACCCATTTATGATACCCTACGTCTTACATTTTCTCTACACGACACCAGAATGTTTACTTGACTTTATCGCCACCAGATTCTTGAGCCTCTTCTATGATTCCAGGACCCCTGATTGGCTGTGCCCTGTCTCCTCTATTTTTAAACCTGTCAGATGTTATCTTTGCTTTCCTTAACTTACCACTCTATAACATGGGGTATGATGCTGTACCCTGTGCGCCTTTGATAAGTATTGGTGGATTGATGGTCATGCACAGAAGCTTGCTGCACTATAAACCTCAGGAAGAAGAGCAAGCTAAAAAATATGACCTAACTTCTACAATTTTTAGCATCACAAGAACATGCAGAGTACACTATTCTGGATGAGGACACTCAGATCGTTAAATGTCAAAGTAGCCTAATTGTTAATGGGACACATGTAGTGAGAAAAATGTGTTTGTACTTGTTGAACAGAAGACAAATTGTAGTCAAAAGTGTTTAATATTGAAATACAGCTTAATCAGGTGCTTTAAACAATTAAGCCATATAATTTATTAAAGCATGACTCTGAGTTTAAGTATCAACATTCTTCCTCTCCCCTTCTCTTCATCCTTTGGAAGCCTATCTTCCTATCCCCATTTTGTTTAGTCACCTTTGGCTTGAAGTTGACCAGAATTCAGTGGCTAGTGGCTTCTATCTTATGGCAAGAGAAGGAAAAGAGATGAAGATTAAAAGACAAAAATAATAGAGAAAATATTTAAAGGATCTGAAGCAAAGTGTCTGAGGATATAGTTACTGGTTAGCAATTCTGAATGTATTGCAGCATTATTGCAAGGAAGGAGAGAGATGTTAGGGAATTTCAACACTAAAGATGGTCTACTGTTAGCAGACACATAAAGATAATTTCATTTGAATTTTTTAAATTTCCTCTGGCATACAATATGTTCTTTGCTAAGAGAAAATACCTTTCATATGTTATTCAAGGCATTTTTCAGCACAAAGCAGGACAAGATGTATTTTAAGGTAAAGAGCACAGACACTGGAATCAGTAGGAGTTGTTGTTTCCACTCATTAGTTTTGAGACCTTGAGCAAGACTATGAACGTCAGTTTTCTCATGTTAAAACAGGGGCAAAAATACTTATTTTGTTATGTGTTGTAAAGCAGGAGTCCCCAACCCCCGGGGCCATGGACTGGTACAGGTATGTGGCCTGTTGGGAACTGGGCCACACAGCTGGAGGTGAGTGAAGCTTCACTGTATTTACAGCCGCTCCTTATCACTCTCATTACTACCTGAGCTCTATCTCCTGTCAGATCAGCAGCATTAGGTTCTCACAGGAGCACAAACCCTATTGTGAACTGCTCTTGTGAAGGATCTAGTTTATGTTCTCCTTATGAGAATCTAATGCCTGATTATCTGTCCCCATCTCCTATCACCCCCAGATGAGAGCATCTAGTTGCAGGAAAACAAGCTCAGGGCTCACACTGATTCTACATTATGAGGGGTTGAATAATTATTTTTTTTTTTTTTGAGAGAGAGAGTCTGGCTCTGTTGCCTAGGCTGGAGTGCAGTGGCACAATCTCTACTCACTGCATCCTCCATCTCCCAGGTTCAAGCAACTCTCCTTCCTCAGTTTCCCAAGCAGCTGGGATTACAGGTGCTTGCCACCATCCTGCGCTAATTTTTAGTATTTTTAGTAGAGATGGGGGTTTGCCATACTGGCCAGGCTGGTCTTGAACTCTTGACCTCAGGTGATCCACCTGCCTTGGCCTCCCAAAGGTGAGCTGTATAATTGTTTTATTATATATTATAATGTAATAATAACGTAAATAAAGTGCACAATAGATGTAATGCATTTGAATCATCTCAAAACCACCCCCACCCACCTGGTCCGTGGAAAAATTGTCTTCCACAAAACCAGTCTCTGGTGCCAAAAAGGTTAGGGACAGTTGTTGTAAGGGATACAGTCTTTATGTGCATAAAGCTTTGAGTAGTGTGCCTACCACACAGTAGGTGCTTAACAAATGTTGCTACTGCATGAGCAGATCCCAGAATTCCATGCTGGTAAGATCCTCTGAGGGTGTTATTTATAAAACAAAGTAAGACTAGCAGGTCTCCAGGCCTTTTTGTTGGAGATCTTGATTCACCCAGTCTGGGACTAGAACTGATAATATCTTCATTTCTTTTTTAAAGTACTTTGGGAGGCCGAGGTTGGTGGATCACGAGGTCAGGAGTTCAAGACCAGCCTGGCCAAGATGGTGAAACCCCGTCTCTACTAAAAATATAAAAAAATTAGCCGGGCATGGTGGTGGGCGCCTGTAATACCAGCTACTCGGGAGGCTGCAACAGACAATTGCTTGAACCCGGGAGGTGGAGGTTGCAGTGAGCTGAGATCACGCCACTGTACTCTAGCCTGGGCAACAAAGCGAGACTCCATCTCAAAAAAAAAAAAAAAAAAAATCTTTTAATGAATACCTTAGATGATTCTTACCAACAGTGAAAATAGGCAAACCCATAACAGAGCACCCCATGCAACATGAGCTTGATAGAAATGGAGGTAGCCAGAACCAATAAGACTAATACCCATAAGGTCTATTTCTAAGCCATACTTTCTCTAACCTCTTATACCCTTTTTACCTTGCTGTCTGCTTTACATGTTGTACATGCCTTTGAAACTGGAATACTCACATTGAACTTGGCCTTTCTCTTCAACCTCTACCTCTTGAAGAAGAAAGCCTCTTCTTCTCATTTCCATTTTCGGGTAGAAGCACAACCATCTATCCAGTTTTTTAATGGAGATGAAGGGAGGGCATCTTCATTCCTTCTTTTTCTCTTGCTAACTGGTCTCTTATCCCCAGTCTTACTAATATCTTAATATCAGAGTAACCCTTGTAAAATACAAAACCAGCCATGTTTAGAAATTTACAGTGCCCTCCTATAACCTTCAGAATAAAATGCAAACTTCTCAAGTAAGCATTTGAGGCTTTATGATTTGAGCGTAGCCTCTCTTTCTTCAGGCTCATCTCCTACATTATTCCTTCCTTACCCTTCTCCCCAGTTAGACCACATTACTTGCTGCTCCCCACCGGTGCGGCCTCATATTTACTTGACTCTGCAGTTGCTGGTGACTATGGTCTATTTGTGTTCTCCTAAAATTTATATGTTGAGATCCTAGTTCTCAAGGCGATCCTATCAGGAGGTGGGGCCTCTGGTAGGTGATTAGATCATAAGTGCAGAGCCCTTGTGCATGGGATTAGTGCCTTTATAAAAGATGACCCAGAGAGTTGTTTTGTTCCTTACACCATCCCAGGAAGCAACAAGAAGGCTTTATAAGAAACAGGCCCTCAAAAGACACCAAATCAGCCAGGACCTTGATCTTGAACATTCCAGGATCTAGAGATATGGGAAATAAACTTCTGTTGCTTTTAAGCCATCCAGTCTATGGTATTTTTGTTATAGCAGCCAGAATAGACAAAGACACTGGCCATTTTCTGCAATTTTCTCTTTTGTAATTGCTACATTTTATCCTACCCAGAAAAGTCTTCCATCCTTAGTCTCCTAAATAGCTCCAAAGTATCCTTCCAGACCAAGAACAAGCATTGCATCCACATGTCTGTTCACCCTTCTCATGTGATGTTTCTCTTTTCCCATAGCTCTGACCATGCTATATTCTAACCATCAATTTTTTATCTTCCTCTAGACTGAGAGAAACTTGAGGTGAGGAACTATCTTAATTATCTTTATTTTCTCAATTACTTGAAAAATATCGGCTATATGGAAGGTATTCACTAAATGCTTGTTAAATGAATGAACAATGAGACCAATAAACATTTCCTATTTATCCACTCACAATTCACACTAACAGTTAAGTTAGGTGTAGTAACATTAAACAATTACTAATATTTCACTCTAACTATAATACATAGATTTATCCCAATTTCAGGCACATTCTGAGTATATTCCTAAGGGTAACTGATTAAGAATAAAGAATGCCTCAAGATTCTACAAGAAAAAAATTTAGATTATTCTCATTTGTAATCCACATAAATTCTGGAAATTAGAAGTGGGAATGTTTCAGAGATGATTCCTAACTCTATATGAGCAGATGTGGGGAGGACAGCCAGGATTTCATCTGCCCCATTTAGTGCGCTTTTACTTCATGGATCTTCCGATCACAAGTGACAACTTACACTTAATTATTTCTTCCTGTCACTAATGTGAGGAGACAGACTGTCCGTAGAAACTGGCTTAGGGGAAATGATTCAGAAAGAAAAAAAATCACAACTTTTTACAGAAGTGTCCAGGCAGTGTACTTTTATTGATTTTTTTTTTTACTAGTGAACAAAATTTCTAATTTGTATAGTCACTCCTTTTGTAGGTAATGGGAAAAATATGTAGACCTTGATGATTTGCACATCAATTCCTTGAGGAAAATGTCTCAGGAGAATGCAAAACAGGTGGCAAATTTACAATGTGTTTCTTGAAGTCATTTAAGCCCTTTTCTCCGATTGGAATGAAATTTATCCTCTGGAAGCAAATAGGAGTTTCATTCGAACAGGAATCATTATAGCATGAAATTTGGTGCAACAAAGGTCTTTTGATTTTTTTCAAGGAGGCTTACATCCTAATACATCTTAATAACACACCATCTTACTATTGCTTGAACCCATTCTATAGTTAAGTGTTTTATTAGGCTTTCCTTCAACAGAATGTTTCCTATATGAGAGCAGAGATATCATCTGTCTTGTTTACTTACATACTAATAGTACAACAGTGCTAAGTATTATATTCATACACAAACAGTTTGATTGGAAAGTTCAAGTTATGATAGCTAATGGCATGGATAAATTAGGACATTTGTTAGGCATCCTCTGTATAATTTTCCAAGTAAATGTAATAGCTTAAGTATCAATGTAACCTACTATGAATTAATAATGGACTAGCAGTGAACATTAATGATGAACATTTACATTGCACCATATGTACTTTTCAGTTTTATATCAGACTACTAAGATTAAACAACATTTCCTTCAGCTACTTCTTATTAAGACAAAACACTTGGTTAGTAATTTTATTTTCTTTGGCTTTCTACCTAGATTATATGGTAATTCCATTTTTAATTTTTTGAGAAACTTCCATACTTTTTCCTATAATGACTGTAACAAAAATTTTTCCACCAACAATGTATATGGGCTCCGTTTTCTTCACATCCTTACCTCAATAACACTTGTTACCACTTGTCTTTTGATAATAGCCATCTTAATAAGTATGACATGATACTTAGCTGTGGTTTTGATCTGCATTTCTCTGATGATTAGTAATGCTGAGTACTTTTTTTACGCATGTTGGCCATTTTTGTATCTTCTTTGGAAAAATATCTATTCAGGAAGTTTGCTCATTTGTAAATCAAGTTATTTAGGAATTTTTTGTTTTATTTTTTTTTTTGCTACTGAGTTGTATGAGTTTCTTATATATTTTGGATCTTAGCCTCTTATCAGATATATGCTTTGAAAATATTTTCTCCCATTCTGTGGGTTGCCTTTTTATTGTTGATTGTTTTCTCTGTTGTACAGAAATTTTCTAGTTTTATGTAGTTCGTCTTTCTTATTTTTGCTGGTACTGCCTGAACTTTTGGTGTCATAAATAATGTTATACAGTTTTTCCCCTGTTTTATTCTAGGAGTTTTATAGTTTTATAGTTCTTATGTTTAAATCTTTAATTTATTTTGAGCTTGTGTATATATTCAAAGAAAACGAAATTACTATCTCAAAGAGGTATCTACATTTTTCACAATAATCAAGATATAGAATCAACCTAAGTGTCTGTCGATGGAAGAATAAAAAATTATAATATATATACACAATGAATTATTAGCCTTTAAAAAGAAGGAAAGCCTGCCACTTTAAACAACATAAATGAACTTGGAGGACCTTATGTTAAATGAAATAAGTCAGACACAGAAAGATGGTTTATGATCTTGCTTGTGTGTGGAAACTATAAAAGAAAAAAATCAAATACGTAGAGACAGAAGAGAATAGTGGTTGTGAGGCAGAAGGGCAGGCTGGGGGAAATGGGGGGATGTTGATCAAAGGGTACAAACTTTCAATTATAAGATGAAAAAGTTCTGGTGACAGAGTGATGCCTATCATTAATAATAATGTACTGTATACTTGAAATTTGCTAAGAGAATACATCTTATGTATTCCCACCATAAAAAAGGTAACTATGTGAAGTGATTGATATGTTAATTAGCTTGATGGTGGTAATCATTTCAGAATGTATACATGTATCAAAACATCACATTGTATACCTTGTGTATACAATTTTTATTTGCCAATTATACCTCATTAAAGCCAAAAAGAAAAAGCTTGATTTAGACATACTCAGTTTTACTTCTTTATGAAAAGAAAGATTAATTTATTTGTTCCTCCCTGCTGTGACTGGTCAACACAGCTTGCAGTTTAAAAACTAAAAATTACACTTACATAATAGAGCTATCAAATTATAAGAATTTTTGTATACTAATTCAAAATACATTTATAATGAATAGAATGAATGGCTTAAGACCTTTTCTCCCCCACACTAATAGATTGGCTTTAACATTTCCGCAGGAGGCTTGGATTTCCAACTTTTCCATGCTCATTAGACCATAATGGTCCCTTATCACTGCTGGCATTGTCAGAGATTGGACAGAAGTCCAACAAAGCTGCACATTAATTAGGCAAAGGTGTCAATGTCCTCCTCACAGCTCTGCACAGACAGCTGCGGCAGTACTGCCAGCTCTCCCAAGAAAGCAGAGTAACAGGAATTAGACATTTTGTATCGTTTACATTTAAAATCAGGAAGTAGGAATTGTTAACACTTTCAAAAGCTTTTAAGATTCTGTGAGATAGTCCAGCAATGCATTCCTGATGGAGTCAGTCCTGCCCGCTGGCTAGCTTGCCTTTGGGTCATGAAACGGCTTGCTACTGCCAACCAGGTGATATGCTTCTCATTCACTTCTAGGTATTCACTGCCAGGGTTTGTTCACTTCCTGCATAGTGCTGAACATAAGTTCTTTCTTTTGCAATAATATGCCATGTCCCCAGTCTCTAGGATGATTGCCTTAAGCCTGGATTTCAGAATCGACTTACTGACAGGGGAATGGATGTTGCCCCGCTGGGTTAGACAAATATGAACCCACCTCTGGAGATGGAGTTAGGGTTAGCTTACCCAGTGGGACATAAGTTACATAGGAAGGGCTGATGCCTAAACAAAATTCAGATGTAGGATGGGCTAAGATGGTACGAATCAATTATATAAGAGAAAAACCTTGCTTGAGCATTCCTGGAAACTTCATCGGTATTAGGAGAGAACCACGGAAAGTCAAGATCTCTCCCCCTTTCTTCTGGTGAATATGAACATGGAACTACATTACCCCAGTGGCTACTGGCAGCCATCCTGCCATCATAAAGGAAGCTGAACCAAACATAAGCCCATATATAGTGAAAGGCATACTTCTTAAAAAAAAAAAAAAAAAAAAGACATGTAGAAAAACATATCTAGAACTCCTATTTTCTGTACTAAGTTCAAATCCACCCAATTTCTGCATTTACAGTTATGTAAGCTAATAAAAGTTATTATTTAAAAAAAAAGATTCTGTGAGATAGTCATTCATTTTCCCCCATGTTTTAGTTTATCGATAATCATTTTCATCACCAGGATACAGTAGGGGTTACCATACTGTGAATTCACCATGTCAAGGGTATTCTTTGTTTCAGAATTAAGTCTTTTGTATTTGTATATTCAGAGAGGAAAACCAAAATTTAAGTTTTTTTAATAGTCAAAGACTGAAGAGCACTTTTTAGTCAGGATGTTCTCAATTGCAAAGAATGTAAACCAAACTCAGAGTAGATTCAGGAGAAAAGGGGAAATGTTGGTTGACATGATCAAATTATAAAGAGGGCAACAACGAAATCGCCCTGGGGAATAACTTGAGGCAGAGACTTTCATATTTCAGGACTTGTGTTCTCATCCTCTTTCTTGCTTCCTCTTACTCCCTACCATCCTTGTTTTGTTTTGAGTTTTAAACCAGTATACTCCATAGATTTGTCCTCCAGGAGCTCCAGACTTATCTTAAGTAGCTTCACAGCCATAGAAGAAAGAAGCTTCTCTCCCAACTCCAGTTGGAAACTATTCAAAGGAAAAAGAAAAATAAACGGCAAAAGAACAGGGATGATCTCTGACTAAAGCAGGCTTAGTCCAGAGCAAATATTGACAAATACAAAAATAAATGTTCAGATCATGTTTCTATTCTGAGGAATAATCTTTGTTAGTTTAAAATCCTGTGTGATACAAGTCACCCTAAAGAAAATCATTGATTTCAAAATATACGGAAAGAGACACTTTTCTTGAAGAAAGCTAATTACTTCAAGAAGGAACAACGTATTTTTTCAAAATAGAACAGATTAATAAAGAGATAATAAAGTATAAAAGAATTCCTTTAATTGAATTTCCTTGAAATTGGAAAAACTTCCCCTTTTCCCTTTCTTGCCACACAAATTCACTAATCATTGTAATTTTATTGAGAAGCATTAACAGGTTATTAGGTTCTGGAGGCCCAAAAATATAAAGTCCTAATGTGAATCACAAGGAGACTTAATACACAAAATCAGACAGAACTCCGAGTGGCAGAAAAATTCCGAGGGATTCTGAATTTTCTCATTCCAGATTCTGTACTAAGCCCGTGGCATAATGTACTCAGGGCAGAAATAGAACTGGTCAGATAATTGCCTAATGATTCTTTCTAGTTTTCATTTTGTCACCATTAAAAAACATCTCCTGAGACTTGGAACTATTTTTACTTAGTCAAATTTAATTTTCTCATGTTCCTTTCCACAAAGAGCCTACATATCAAGAGAAGTAATAAAAATGATTAGTGTACTTTTCTCTGTTAATTGATGTTTATAGCCAGGATCAAGAAGGAGTCTATCCATGTCCTATTTTGTGTATCAAAGGAGACAAAAAGATTCCCGGACTAAAAACACCAGACCCCACTCTGAGTTCATCCTTCCGGTGTGCTGCTGCAGCATAAAAAGGGCTAAAACTTGGAAGCAGACTGAAAGATACTTTAATAGTGGTCTCTTAAACATTTTTTTTTAAAGAAGAAATATATCATGGGTTTTGCTCTTGCTTTTTTCTATGAAAGCCCAGGCCAGGGCAGTGTTCAAGTGTCAAGGCACAGGAACAGCTATGTCTAACAAAATTTCCTGTGAGCCTTCAGGTAACACTGACCCTTTCTACTCTAATTCAGGATTTAAGGAGACTGGGTTATTAGATTGGTCCCAGTAACTTCACCAATAACATTTAGTGAAGGCCTGTTACGTGGCAGATATAAGAAAGAGATTTTGCCATCCTATGTTTCAAAGAGCTTAATTTCTTAATGATTGAGGTAGGCAAAGCAGAAGTCAAACTGAAACAACACAAAAATGTGTGATAAAGTAATAAAAGTATATACAAGATGCACTAGGGGCACAGCTGAGGAAATCACTTCTATCTGTGGTAAAGTGAGACATCAGAAATAACTTACAGAAGTTACATTTGAGCCGAATCCAAAGATGAGTAGGCATTTACCAGGAGACCAGGTGAAAGCATTCAGGCTGAGCAATCAGTCTCAGCAAAAATGTGAAATGTTAAGGTTCATTAGGGAAACTGTAAGCATTTCTTGACGGCTGGCAGCATGTACATATATGGGGTAAGGGTGAAGATCCATAAGGTCTAATACCATGTCAAGAATCCTGGATTTTTTTCCTATGGAAAAAGTAAGCTCATAAAGATTTGGATTTTCTTGAAGATCACTTGAAAGCAGTTTCGAGGATTAATTGGGAATGACAAGACTTGAAACAGGGAGATGGGTTGGGGGCAATTGTCATAGTCTAGGTGTGATATAGAGGTAGCCTAGACTGCATGGAGATATAGGCATGGGTGGTTAGGTCTGTTTACCTGAGAATATTGTAGAATTGTCAATGTGATAGAATTGTCTGCTGTCTTGTTATACTTTCCATTTATTTGATTATAGTTAGGGCATTCGTATTCTTGGTGATTTTTTTCTCATATTCTGTGTAGCATTTCTTCTTTTGAGGCAGTATGTGTCAGAGACTGCCAGCCGTCCCCTATATCCGCTCTCTTTCTTTAGTTAATAATAAACCCACACATTTTGTGGGTCATTGGAATAAAGACATATTCCATCCTTCCTGGCAGCTGGAGTGCTCCTGAGACTACTTTCTGGCTAATGCAATATGAGCAGTACTAATGTGTGCAATACCTGGGTTGTGCCCACAAAGAGAAAGTAGGAGGGGTGCCTTCTACTTTTCTTCTCCTCTTCTTGCTCACTGGAATAAGAATATGATGGCAGAAACTGGAGGAGCTGTTTAGTCACAAAGAGGAACATGCATGTTAAGAATTACAGAATCAAAAGCTAGTAGGAGCTTGGTGCTCATCACCGCCCCATGGAGCTGCCATATCAGCCCTGAAATGCTCATGCTCAGACTACTATAAGAGAGAGAAATTCATTTCTATATTGTTTAAGGTACTGTTGTTTGAACGACTGTTATAACAATCACACCTTTATTCTTACAAGTACAATGCACTAGCATTTTTATTTTTAATTGATAAGAATTCTGTTTTTATGTTTATATATAGGTATATAAATAATTTTTGTTATGAATGTGTAAAATTTTTCTCTATTTCTCTCTTCCATTTTACATTTTAAACTTTTTGGAGCAGCACTCAAAAACCATTTCTTCTGGAAACGAACGTAATTTTCCTTCTTAAATGACTATTTCTTTCTCTCGTGTCTCTTTTCATTATCAAATATATTAATTTCTTGAAGTCCTGTTCTTAAATAGATATTTTTTTGAAATCTCCTTGAGTCTTTACTTTCCAAATATCAAAAATTGTTCTTGGTCAAACAAATGTGAATCTGAAATATAGCTTTCTAGTCTCCGTCACTTTCTTGAGCTCTAAACGGCTGTCAGCTTGCCATCTCTGACACAATGTACTGCTGACATTTTGTGTAATACTTCCAATACTATATTCATTGTCGTTTTCCAGATCACATCCTTCTTCTTACATCCCAGTTTATTGTTAATGGTACCAACATCCTCTAAGTAACCCAGACTTAAAACCCTGCAGTCACCTCACCTTCTTCCTTTATTCCTTACACCCAGCCAGTTGTCAAACGCTGTAGATTCTGTCTCTGGGTGATGTCTCTACTTCTCTTATTGTCTACTGTTAATACCCTAATTTCAGCTCTGAAATAGGTTAGGTCCTTGACTATAACTGATCATTTTTTGCAACTTTCTTAGCTTCCCTCAAGTCTTAAGATTTGGCAAACTTTTTCTGTAAATAGTCAGAAAGTAAATATTTTAGGCTTGAGGCTACACGATCTCTGTTACAGCTACTTGACTCTGTCACCGTAGCAGGAAAACAGCCATGGGCAATATTTAAATAAATGGGTGTTGCAGTGATCCAACAAAACTTTGTGTACAAAAAAGGCAGCAAGCTATGTTGTTTCAGAAGCCATAGTTTCCCAACTCTTGTTCTAGACCATGGTATATAGAAGTTAACAAGAAGATAGTTTTCTGGCTCTCAAGTGTCTTCTAATTTAGACAAGTAGGAAGGGAGGAAAAATACCAAAAAAGCAGTAAATATATGAGCAAGATTATCAACCAATTCATTACTGTAGTAAATATTTATGAAGCCAATTAAATGACTGATATGATAGCAAAGGACTAAAAATTATCTTTAAGATTGAATGGTCAGGGAAAGATTATCTGATAAAATGATATTTGCATTGCAGCCTGAAAAAATATGCAAACCGTGGGGGAAATACATCCAAGCAGAGGCAGAAGCATGTCGAAGGCCCTATATTGTAAAGTAGATTGATTTATTAAGGAACTTACTAGTAGGAGAGGGAGCAGGACAGGTTGCTGGGGAGGACCTCATGGAGGTCTTCTATGCAGGCCATGGTAAGGATTTGGGGTGCCATTCTACATCCAATAGAAAACAACTAGAAGGTTTCAAGGAAGAAAGTAAGAATTGTTGGTTAACTTTAGAGTGAATTATAGAAGGATGAGACAGGTAGGTGAGCAGCCAATTAGGATGATATGATTGTAGTAATTCAATAAGAAAATGACTATGTTTGAAGTGCATCTGTCACTAATATGGTTGCAGTGGAGATGAGGGAGCAGACTCAGAACATATTTTCTTGGAAAAACTAATAGAACCTGGTTCTATTAATTTGGACGCAGAAGATAAGGGAATAAGGGAAGGATGACTTCTCTGTTTTTGACTTGAGTAATGGGGCAGTGATGATTACTGAGATGTCAAAGCGTCTTACTAGTCATGTAATATCTATCATTTGTCCTCTTTTTTCTTTAAAACTTTGAGAGTTACCTTTATGCCTTTCTGTTTTAAAGCACTAATATTATAAGCAGTTATAACAAGTCTATGAATAATTAATATATAATTATATAAATAATCACAGTGTATTGAATTGAAAATAGTATGTTCTTTAAAATAATATTAAAATTGACTATGTTTATTTTCTTCACAATAGTGGCATACTATCCACTGGTTAGGAAAATAAAATAGCGCAAATCCCATGCTTCGATAAGGCCTTTAACTCATTCCTTTACTAAACAAGTAACACACAAAAATATACTCTCTGCAACACGAGGCTAAGCAAAGATTCAGTATCTGTGGTAGCCCTGTCTTCAGATGGGAAAGGCCTGGGTTAAGGTTGGATTAGGTAGGTTGCAAATAAAGAAGGCATCAACAATATATTGCAAGTGATATCGGAATGTTTCCCCTGGGATCATCTTAGTACTATAGTTAACAATTTCATAATGCAGTTGAAATGGCAGGCACTAGAATTGTTTGGCAGTCACTAACATTTCAGAAAACTCAAACAGCATTTAAAATGACAATGATAAATTGTGATGTGAATTTTGGAAAGGGTAAGAAAAAAATTAACAAACCTAGAGACCACTAATATTGGTATTGACTGGGAAGGACATACACACTATACATTGCAGTATAATAGATATCAGAGTTACAAAGACAAATAAATGAAGACCTCTGACTTTAAGGAATTTTTAATCTAATTCAGTTTGGCTATAACATAAGACTCATAAAGGAAAAGAGTGAGGAATAATTTTTGAAGGACAGGTTAGGGACATATTTGTGGAGGGTCTTAAAAAGCAAGATAATAAGTTTGGTCTTCATTCAGCGGGTAATGGGGACTCTGTAAAGAGTTTTGGAGAAGAGAATAACAAGATGGTAATTGTTCTTTAGGAAGATTGATTGGGTAGTTCTGTGAATCAGAGAATGAGAAGACACTGAAGTTGGGAAACAAATTAAGATGTTAATTCCATTTACTATTACAATGTCTTCAAATAAATACATGAATGCATTATTAATGTCTTCTTTTATAAAAGAAAAATTTTTTTGAAGATCTTGAAGTCAACTATGAAATGTGTTAAAATGAAAACAGGAATATTCTTGTACTGTCTGAAATTTATTGCGAGTTATTTATAGATTAGTGCTGACTTATTAAGCACTTAATCTAACAGATAACTGGCATTTTTCAGCCCTTACTGCGTGTCAGGCACTGTCCTATAAGCTTGACGACTTATCACAGATACTTACCCGGACCCTATGGGGAAGGAGTTTTCACCACATTTCCACTCAGAAGGATATTCAGGCCAATTATATAACCAGTCTAAGTTTGCCCAGCTAAGGACTCAAACCCAGTTCTGTTTCACTCCAGAGCCTGTGGCTCTGCTCTTAAACCTTTCACTATCAGATTTCATTGAAATGGTAATTTGTTCTCCAGCTATTTTTCGTGTTGAAAAATAGCTTTTTTTTTGTACTGTGTCATTAATAGCTCTGGGAACATCAAGTCGAATATTTTAATTATTGTTATTTTGTTTGTTGATTTCTTCAAGTTTAATCTTAAAAGTAAAATTGACTTTTTCTTCATGAGACTGTGAAGTTATAAAACACAAGAAAAGAATGACATGGGTTGTAGAAATGTATTTGAAACCATATCAGTGCCTGTTAATTTATATAAATAGATCCTGCAAGTCCCTGTGACATTAAACAGTGGTCAAATTACATGGCTGGGTTCTTGAGGAGATTACCTCTGCCTTCTGCAGAGTATGAAGGCTATATTTAGAACTAGTGTTTATTTCACTGTCTGGAGTCTTTTCTTTAAAAAAAATAAAATTGTATACTGTGAAAACCTTTTCTAGGTGGAATTTAAGGGGAATCATGTATAGTGAAAACCCAAAATAGTCAGTAAAAGTCTTCTATGAATACAAGTGGACTATCCTCTCTTATAACGACATTGAATGTATCAAACCATTACTGGAATTGCTCTGAAAGAAGGAGCATAATGCTAGGGGTTGTGGATGACTTAAAACTTTCATGCTCCTTTTCTCTCTTAGGGAGTATCCTTTGAAGCATGCTATACACAAGAAAAATAACCATGCACATTTCCTAATTTCTAGGTAAGCTAGAACTCTCTCAAAGCAGGGCTTCTATGATAAGTTAGAACCAGAAGCTTCTTCCTTCCTACTTTCTGTTTATGGAACACCTGGGTCTTTCAAACAGACTCTATATCTCCTTACCTAATCAGTTTCATGGAGTGAGGGTTACCTCACATTTCCAACCACAGTCAGAAACACTAGAACAAAGAGGACTTGTGTGGGCAGCCTTGCCTCTGTGGCAAATACTTTCATGCATGCTTTCTATAAGGGGGATAAAATGTAAGAAAAATGGTGGCACAAAAATTAGTCTAAATCCTTTTAGTAGATAATGAGACAAAGGGGAGGAAACGCTCCCATATGGCTGCACTAAGGCCCAGGAATACTGCCCCCTTGGAAAGGACTGCCACAGGTTGTCACCGATTACATTATTAGCCCTTCTTCAGTGAAAAGTTAGTAAGAGAATGAACATAAGGGTGAAAGGAATCTCTTCGCTACTTCTCTGAATGTGAAAAAAGGTATAAAATCCAATTTCATTATAGCAGAAAGTGATTTTATATTTATATATTTTTATATTTTATAAGGCCAAAGTATGAACAGAAGGGAATAAATAGTTTTGTTATACAACTACATCCAATGAAGTTGTGGTGAGAGTTGTCCTGAAAATGAACGCTAGAGTTATACACACATTTAAAATATATAATGCCTATATAATTATATTTCACCTTCTTAAGTAGTAAAAAGTAAAACAAATAATAGGAAAAATGTTAGTAAAAGGATAATTATTGCATCTAAACATTAAAAAACACAGCAAACTTTTTCTACAAAAATGTATAATTAATTTACAGTCAAAGATTGTGAGACACAAAGAATTAATTAAAAGAAAAGTTAGTCACCAGTATAGCTAGTGATAGTAGTTATTCATTGGACATGCAATGCCAACCCCTTAGTTAAGGCATTTACTTATCTCCATTAATCCTTGAGAATTATATGCCATAGCAGACAGTCTTAGTACAGTATTCTTATTTTACAATGGAAAAAGTAGAGGCTCAGAAAAGTTAAATAACTTGGCCAAAGGCACACAGACATAAATGTAGGAACTGGGGCTGATGGGTGTCAATTTCCACATTAATATCTGCTAGTCTGAGCTATTTAACACATTTGTCAGACTCAAAGTTTCACCAAAAGGTGTAAAGGTGAAAAGTGGCTGTGAAAATTAATTCTGAAGAATCTTTGAAAAGAGAAAAGACAAGCACTCCATTGGTTAGCTTAAAATTATTTTCTAAGAAAGTTTCCTGGGAGAAAGACTCTCTTGAATTCTCTTTCATTGCATAAATTTGAGGAAAGTTCAAGTTTGAAAGTCTAATGTAAAATTTAACCACCACAGGTTCAGTTTTGAGTAATTTCTGCACATATTTATAACAGTCACAATGATACAAAACAGGAGGAAAAACTTAATGCCAACGCAGTTATTTCTAGGATTTCAGAGATTAGTTTCTGGATGAATCCAATATGATTGAGTCAGTAGTGCTCCAAGCAAAACAAATTAAATTTCATTAGGTCTTTCCAGGCCTCAGGACAAGTGAAAATTCTTTGTGATACTTGTCTCATGCAATATCATGCTTCATGGACCAGCACCATAAAAAGCAAAGGATATTTGGATTGTCTATTTTATCAGAGTTTTGGGCATAAAATTTAGATCTGGATGATTACAGATAAAGTACACACCCCAGAAAGGGTGCTGATCTATGAATAGAAGCTATATATTTCTCCTAAGTGAATGTAGGTTATCTCAACTTTCTGAATGACAACTTTCAAGGCAATCATCATCGCTAGCTCTTAAAATGCTACTGACACAGTCCTGACTCTTATAGTAGAAGATATGACCAACGCTCTGGTAATTTCCACCAGTTTTGCCCAGTTGAAGAACCATGCTCTTGTTGCCAATTGCCTGTTAGGGTACATCAGTTATTTTATTATAGAACATTTAAAAGGCAATAGTGGTTATAGTGGTAACAACAGTAGTTTTAAATAACTAAAGCCACATTATGACAACTAGGGAAAGAATTATGTAGTTTGACAAATCATTTTAAGCATAATTGAATGCATACCAAACTGCAGTATATAGTGATATATGCATCCATTCCATTCAGTGAATGGTGGTAAAATAAATCATGGTAGCAAGACAAGTATGATTCCTGCCTTCACGGAACTTATAATAAGGGAGGGAAAGAAAATAAGCTAGTAAAAAAGGAATATATTAATTAATCAATAATTACAAATTGCAATAAGTGATATGATAGAAAGAAGGTGATGTGATAGAAAGCAAAGAACTTAATTCTGCTACTCTTGACTTATGGGCAGAAGCCTCTCTGATGAAGTAGCAGTTTAGCTTGCTACAAGCCTGGAGAAGAGCATTTCCAGGCACATAGAGCAGAGAATTGTAAAGGTTCTAAGGCCTGTAAGAGTTTTTCTTGCTCAGGGAACAGAATAGAAGTCATTGTGTTTGGGAATGAGAATGATGACATTGGACATGCAGCAGCAGCTGGATATTGCATGGGATGTAAGGCAAGGTAACCTCAATTTTTATATGATTATACAAGATTTCATTCTACATGCAATGGAAGCCATTAACAGTTTTGAAGGAAATTGTGAATTAGATTGACATTTTTAAGTTCAACCTGACTGGCAAGTGAAGAATAGAGTTGAAAACACACGAAAAGTTACGACAGGAATCTAGTCAAGAGATAATGCAGTTTGAACCATAATAATTGCAAAGATGACTCAGAAAAGATGATAGATCCAAAACATGTTTTTAGCAGAACTGATAGACTCTACTGAACATTAGATGGGGAAGATAACGGAAAGGAAATGACTCCTAGAGTTTTGGTTTGAGCAACTGGGTGATCATGGGACCATTTATATGAATGGAGAAGGTTAAGCAAGAAATACAATTTGAGTTCTGTTTTGAATATTTCAGTTTCTGATATCTATTGGATAGCTACATAAAATGTCGAGTAAGCACTTAGATATACAAATCTTGAGATTAGAGAACATCTAAGCACCACACTAAACACGAGAAAAACACTGTGCAAAAAAGACCCTGCATCATTTGCTCGTAAGTGATCTCGTGAACCATGAATTTCCCCATTTATACTCTAGGACATTGCCTCAAAGAGAGAAGCAAGAAGAGAAAATGACCACTCCAGAAACTGAACTATTCCTAGAAAGTCTAATATTATGTTAACTTAATCACTATTTCAATTATTATAAATGTAAATGACACTGGACATTTAGTTAATTTTTTCCTGCTAAAGAGTGAGTGGGGCCTTGGCCAGGCACGGTAGGGTGGTTCACACCTACCTTTGGGTAGGCTGAGGCAGGCGGATCACGAGGTCAGGAGATTGAGACCATCCTGGTCAACATGATGAAACACGGTCTCTACTAAAAATACCAAAAATTAGCCAGGCGTGGTGGCACACACCTGTAGTCCCAGCTACTCAGGAGGCTGAGGCAGGAGAATCGCTTAAACCCGGGAGGCGGAGGTTGCAGTGAGCCAAGATCACGCCGCTGCACTCCAGCCTTGGCGACAGAGCAAGACTCCTCAAAAAAACACAAAAAACAAAAAACAAAAAACAAAAAAAAGAGTGAGTGGGAACTTTATGAAGTACAGATAATCGATTAAAAAGATAAAGGAATTTTATTTTTATTTGAATATCTAGACTGTAGCATTTGTGCTACAGCACAAATGAGTTACATTTGTGTTATAGAAAAGTAATCCTGGTTGCAGAAACTTCCTTTCTGTCACAGGTAACTTCTCTTGATGAAATCTCTGTACTGGGCAGGCAGTTGTGCCACCAGAATAGCACTGGGCAGGGTGCAATGATGAATTCCAGATACCATTATGACATTGCCTTGCTTTTGGCGATTACTCTATGCAGGTCAGAATTACATGGTAAATCAATTCTTAACAAGCTGCACTACTGATCATTAGCAAGTGCAAAGAGTGTTAATAGTTGTAGGTTAGCATTGTGGAGCTTCAGATATTTCAGATAAGATTCTAAACGTCCTTGTGAAACAGAGAACTCTTTACGCCTCTGTATCACTGTTAAAAATCTCTGCAACTTCCACCTCAGGATAAAGATTCTCAAACCCATTTCTATTTTATCTGGAGTACAAAAATACTATATCAAAGCAAGTGCTAGGGTATACAGCTCTGCATTCTGTAGCATGTATGTTCACCAAGTTCTTACTAAGTAACCACTACTATAGTGTACTTCACAAATGTTACATCGTTTGGCTCTTACAACAGCCACATAAAATAGATAGTACTGTACTCATGTTGCAGTATAGATGGCAACACTGAAGCAGATAGAGATTAAAACCAAATTCAAACAATTTTTTGGTGTCAGTGTCACAAGATAAACCCAGGTCTTTCTGACTCCAAAGCCCATGATCTAAGACTTCAGTGAGGAGAATGTTAGGAGATCAGATTGGGATCTTACTGAGTGGAGTATCAGATGCAGAGGTTCCAGAATACCCTCTATGCTGCACTTTAATTGTGGATCTATTTCATCATTCAGACACATAAAATCTTATATTGCTTTATCAATTAAGCTTTGGTCAAATGTCTGGGAAGATGTGTCAACCACTTTATTGGAAGTTAAGCTCAACTGATTAATTGACTTATCAGAAAGCTACATAGCAAAAATAACATTAGGTCAATTAAATTTTATTATAAAGAGAAAGTGGCTCACTCAATTCATGGCAATTCATATTCTGCATCTTCTACCCTTGCCTTATTAACTCCAATATTCCTTCTCTGTACAGGCTTTACTGAGCTCACTCAAGTCCAGGAATAGGTACACCTGGGGGTGTTTTTTCCTTATCTTGTGCATGAATTCTACCATAATACTTATCCCATTATATTTTCAAGTTGGTGTCTAATTTCACACTAAATTGCCTGTTTCTTCACCACAGGGATTTCTGGGCCTTATTTGACTTTAAATCCTTAATGTCTATTTTAGCGTTTGATATATGCTAAATTACTGAGAGTATTGTAGGAATATATGGGTGAATGAATGAACCAACCAAATCAATTTCAATTGAGCTTCAGTATAATTGTCTTGGACATCCTATAAAAAGAAAAGCTGGGCAATTTAATCACTCATTCAGTCAGTGATGAATTTGCAAGTGGTATAGGTCTAGCTTACTAATTTTACAGTCTTTCAGTACTTCTGATTAAGTGATGAATCAGGAGAAAACAATTGTCACATCAAGAGATTGTCATCATCATGAAAGAAACAAAATTTATAAAAACACCTTTTTCTGAAGACTCAAAGAATATTGATGCAGGCATCCTGTGGATAACTTTAATGCATATTTAACTTACTTTGTCAGTGAAAAATAACCTATTTTTAAACATGTACATTGGATCAGAGTGTTTACATATAAGGTTTTGTTAATTTTTTTAGGCAGATATCTACATTTTTAAGACGCTGTGCCCACTACTGTGATTTCCAAATTTTCTGCCATCTGTTGCTATTGCAATTTACCTAAAGGGATTTTTGAAAGCTTGCAGACTAATTAAAACTTCATAAATTTTAGCTAAAATGTTGTCTGTGCTATTATCTTTAAATGTACTTTTCCTAGGTAACTACTTCAACTACATTATTATTTTTCTCTTGCGGAACTTTCAGAAGACTTTATTGGAAGAAAGACATTTTTCTGTAACTTTATACCTTTTCTGGCTGTCTATCCTAAAGCCAACATGAGAGCCTGTACTCCAAAAGGTATAGATTTTTATCTCATTAATTAAGGCAGTTTTAAAGCATACACTTATAGGTTGAGTTCCTGAGATAAAAACAGATAAAACATATCGATTTTATTTTAATAGTTCTATTGATGTATAACTACAAACAATAAATGGCATATATTTCAAATGTACAATTTGATAAGTTTTGACTATGTATACATTATACCTGTAAAGTTATCACCACAACCAAGAGATTAAACACATTCATCCTCCCAAAATGTCCTAAGGTACTTTTCTCTATTATCTCTCTGGCATCACCCCCTGACCCATTCCTTAGGCAGTCACTGATCCACTTTCTCTCAGTATAGATTAGTTTGTATTTTAAGAATTTTATGTAAATAGAATCATGCAGCATGTATTCTTTTTGTCTGGCTTCCTTCACTCAGCCTGTTTTGAGAATCATCCATGTTGTTAGGTATATCAAATGTGTTCATTCCTTTTTATTGCTGAGTAGTATTTCACTGCATATAAATATACCATGATTTCTTTACTCATTCCTCTGCTGCTAACATCTGGGCTGTTTCCAGATTGTTTTCAATACAAATAAAGCTACATTTATGCACCAGTCTTTATCTGGATACGGTTTATCCTTTTGGGTAAGCACCTATAAGTGGGATGGCTGAATCATATGTATGTGTAGTATTTTAAGAAACTGCCAGAGAATACAAAGTAGCAGATACAGTACTCCCTGCTTATTTGCAGGGGATATGTCCCAGGATCCCCAGTGGGTGCCTGAAACCACAAATAGTGCTGAATCCAATGACATCTCCCCATTTCTTCCACCACCACTTGCTTCCTGCCCCTAGTAATCACCGTTTTACTCTCTATCTCTGTACTCAATTCTTTTAACATTCCACCATGTAAATGAGATAATGCAATCAATATCAAAAATATACATGGTCTCCAGGCCCATAGGAGAACATGGTTCAGAAGCATCAATAAAAATTCCCATTTGTAGTGTGAAAAAAAAACTGTCAAATTGTTTTTTTTTTAAATTTAATTTCATTTCATTTTAAGTTCCAGGATATATGTGCAGGACGTGCAGGTTTGTTACATAAGTAAACATGTGCCATGGTGGTTTGCTACACCTATCAACCTCACCTAGGTATTGTTTTCAGAAGTGGTAGTACCACTCTACATTCCAGCAAGAAGTGTTTAAGGATTCCAGTTTCTCCACAACATTGCCAACACTTGGTGTGAAATTTTAGCCATGGGAATAGGTATGTAGATAGCATTTGCTTTTAATTTGCATTTAATAACAAATAATGTAGAACGTCTTCTTTGGAGCTTGTTTGCCATCCATTTATCTTCTTTAATGAAGTGCCTAATTGCTACTGGCTAGAACTTTCAGAACAATGTTAAGTAGAAATGGTGAGAGTGCTCATCCTTGTCTTATTCCTGATAATGAGGGAAAAGCAGTGTCCTTACCACTAAATTATGTATGGCATACCACAGCTTTTTCATTAAGTGCCATTTATCGTGTTTTGGGAGTTTCCTTCTATTGCTAGTTTGATGAGACTTTATTTTTAAAAATCAGGAATAGAGGCTGGATTTTGTCAAATGCCGTTTCTATGGCTGTTGAGATAATCACATGGTTCTTTTTTACTTTATTAACATGGTGATTCACATTGATTTTTGAGTGCTAGCCCAAGCCTGCATTCCTGGGATAAACCCCACTTGTTCACGATATTTTATCTTTTTTATATATTGCCAGGTTTAATTTGCAAACATATTATTGAGGACTTCTGTATCTGTGTTTATGATATATATAGGTCTGTTATTTTCTTTTTTCCTTCTTTAAAAAAACTTTTTGTTTGTTTGTTTGTTTGTTTGAGATGGAGTTTCACTCTTGTCACCCAGGCAATGGCGTGATCTCAGCTCACTGCAACCTCTGCCTCAGGTTCAAGAGATTATCCTGCCTCAGCCTCCCAAGTATCTGGGATTACAGGCACCCACCACTATACCAGGCTAATTTTTGTATTTTTATTAGAGATGGGGTTTCACCGTATTGGCCAGGCTGCTATAGCAGGCCCCATAGAGAGATGAGTTGAAAAATATTGCCTTATCTTTGATTTTCTAGATTTTGTATACAATCAATATTATTTCTTTCTTGTTTATTTATTTATTTATTATACTTCAAGTTCTAGGATACATGTGCAGAACGTGCAGGTTTGTTACATAGGCATACATATGCCATGGCTGTTTGCTGCACTCATCAACCCATCATCTACATTAAGTATTTCTCCTAATGCTATCCCTCCGCTAGCCCCCCACCCTGTAACAGGACCCAGTGTGTAATGTTTCCCTCCCTGTGTCCACGTGTTCTCATTGTTCAACTCCCACTTACGAGTGAGAACATATGGTGTTTAGTTTTCTTTTCTTTAAATATTTGGTACAATTTACAATAAAGCCATCAGGGGTGGGATTTTCTTTGTAGGAAAATTTTTAAATTTATTTATTTTTATTTTTTTGAGATGAAGTTTTGCTTTTGTTGCTGAGGCTAGAATCCAATGGCTTGATCTCGGCTCACTGCAACCTCTACTTCCCAGGTTCAAGCTATTCTCCTGCCTCAGCCTCCCGAGTAGCTGGGATTACAGGCACCCGCCACCACGCCTGGCTAATTTTTTTTTTTTTTTTTTAAATGGAGATGGGTTTTGCCATGTTGACCAGGCTGGTCTTGAACTCTTGACCTAAGGTGATCCACCCACCTCGACCTCCCAAAGTGCTGGGATTACAGGTGTGAGCCACCATGCCTGGCCCGATTTTTTAATTTCAAATTCAACTGCTTTAATAAATATAGGGCTATTAAATTTATCTATTTCTTTGAGCTTTGGTTGTTTGTATCTTTCAAGGGATTTGTATATTTTATCTAAGTTGTTGAATTTATATCCATTAGGCTCCTGATAATATTTCTTCACTGTTTTTCGGTAATTATAGAATCTGTGGTCATGTCACTTCTCTCATTCCTGAAATGAGTAATTTATTTTTTCTCTTTTTTTTCCCCTAAGTTGTCTAGCTAAAGGTTTATTAAGAAAATTGATATCAAAGAACCAGCTTTGGGTTTCATTGAGTTTCTCTGCTGTTTTCCTGTTTTCTATTTTACTGATTAATCTTTTGATTTTCATTATTTCTCTTCTTCTGTTTAGCTTGAACTTAATTTACTGTTTTTACCCCAGTTTTATTAAGGTGAAAGTGGAAATTGTTGATTTGAGAATTGTTTTATATTATAGATATTCAGTGCTATAAATTTTCCCTAACTACTTTTGCGTCATTCACACAATGTAATAGATTATATTGTCATTTTTATTTAGTTCAAGACAATTTCTAATTTAAAAAAATCATATTCCCATGGATTATTAAAAGTATATAATTTAATTTCCAAATATTTAGGTTATTTGGAAATTACCTAATTTTCAGAGCTCTTTTGGTTATTTATAACATATTCATTGTTGTAAGAAATGTACTTTGTATAAGTGGATCTTATTACATTTATTGAGATATGTTTCATGGGCCAAAACATGGTTTATCTTTGTAAATATTCTGTACGTACATTAGAAGGATGTGTCTTCTGCTGTTGTAGGGTGATTGTTTTATAAATGTTAGTTAGATCAAGTTGGTTAATTGTGTTTAAGTCTATGATGTAATGGTTTATTTTTTAATTACTTGTTCTATCAATTATTCAAAGAAGGATATTTAACTCTGACTGTAGTTTGAATGTATCTATATCTTCTTACAGCTGTATGTCAGCCTTTGTTTCATTCATTTCAAAGCTCTGTGATTAGGCGTATAAACATTTATGGTTTTACTGATGAATTAATTAACCCTTTTATCATTATGGATGACATCCTTTATCCCTGGTAATATTCTTTCTTTTAAAATCTACTTTGAGACAAATGCCACATAAACTCACTTATATGAGTATAAAACAATCGAACACGCATAAGAATCAGAGAGTAGAATGGTAATTATTAGAGGTTGGGGATGAAGGGGATGTGGAAAGGGTTAGTTAAACTCTTTTAAACCATTTAAAACTGTTGGTTAAAAAGTACAAAGTTTCTGTTAGGAGAAAAGTGTTTTTTGAGATTATTGTACAGCATGATAACCATAGTTAATAATAATGTATCATATATTTTAAAATTACTAAGAGAGTAAATTTCAAATCTTCTCATCACCAAAAAAAGATATGTATTTGAGGTGATGAGTGTGTTAATCACCTAGATTTAATCATGCCACATTGTATACATATGACATAACATCATTTTTCACCTCATAAAAATATACAATTATAATTTGTCAATTAAAAAAAAATCACGGTCTCTGTTGAACAATGATGTCTACCTTTCTGAATCCCTTTCTGTGCATACATATATATTTAAATAATCTTTTAATTTTAATTTTTTAACTTGAAAACATATTATGTACAATTTGATTGCCTTCTTATTTTGTTTTTCATTTCAATGGATACTTTTTTATGACTACATTTTAATTTGTTGACTGCATATGTTTATGGTTCCTGGACATAGCACAAAATTCTTGTTTCCGCTGTAGCATTTAGGTTATTTTAAAAACTTTAGTATGCTAATGGTTCAGACTTACAGAATTAGCTAAAAGTACTTAGGAAAAACGGCACAACCTTCTGAAAAATTCCCAAACCAGACACAAATTATTAAAGATACCTAAAGATTGAGAAATTGCTAAATGAGGAATCGTGTAACAGTTATTGAGAACATATTGACGACTTTGTTGTTTTGACTAATCACCATTTAAATTAAATTATTTTTAACTAAAAAAATCTACTTTGAGATATATATATTTTATATGTGAGAAATATATATGTGCATGTATATATATAATCTATATATATATAGGTATCTATCTTATCTATCTATATGTGAGAAACACACATTCACCTGTCCAGAATGGACTCGGAGATAGGAAGTGCAGCAGAAGCAAGACTTTTAATGGCAGTCTTGCAAGATTAGGTGTCTGGTAGGCAGACACATCCAGGGCTGTTCAACAGATAATTTATCTCCTAGTATGCAGGTTCCTTACCCAGTTCCTCACTGGTTGAGTACTATGGGATTACAATCTTCCTGGACATCACCTAAGTTTCATTATCTCCCTTATAAGGTTATACCCTGGTCCCCTTCCCCGTTTAAGTTTCAGTTTCCCAATAATGAAATTTTCTCCCTTTTATGGGCTGACTCCTCCTCTATATTCTGTTCACTCATTGTGACCTTCTAGGTGCATAAGTCGTGTTGTTTGTTACATTCATAGGCTGGCTGCCAGTACTTGGACTTATCATGCCTTGGAAATGGACCATTTAAAATGTTTTATCATATACAATATGTGTAGAGCCACTTCACCAGCTTTCTTTATTGTTAGTTTGGCTTATATACAAATATGTGTGTGTGTATATATACGCATATTCATATGGTTTGGCTGTGTACTCACCCAAAATCTCATCTTGAATTGTAATCCCCATAATCCTCACGTGTCAAGGAAGAGACCGGGTGGAGGTAATTGAATCATGGAGGCAATTTCCCCCATGCTGCTCTCGTGATAGTGAGTGAGTTCTCACGAGATCTGATGGCTTTATAAAGGGCTCTCCCGCCTCTGCTCAGCACTTCTTCCCGCCACCTTGTGAAGAAGACACCTTCGTTTTGCTTCGCCTTCCTCCTTGATTGTAAGTTTTCCCAAAACTCCCTAGTCATACTGAACTGTGAGTCAGTTAAACCTCTTCCTTTTATAAATTACCAAGTCTTAGGTATATCTTTATAGCAGTGTGAGAGCAGACTAATACATGCATTTTTTTGTTACCCTTTTACTTTTCGCTTATTTTTCTCTTTATATTTTAAGTATGTTTCCTTTAGGCAGCATTTGGTTGGTCTTGTTTTTTAAACCAAATTTGGCAACCTTTGCTTTTTAATTTGAGCATTTAGATCATTTAAATTTAATGTGATTATTAATATTGCTAGGTTTAAGTTTATCATCTTGTTATCTTTTATTGACCCCATTTCTTCTTTGCTCCTTTTTTGTTTTTTAAATAATTTTATTTTATCACATTTGTTGCCTTATTATACCTCTTTGTTTTGTTATCTTAGTCATTGCTTAATGATCTGTGATAAACATCCTTCATAGCCTACCCTCAAGTGATATACCATTTCATACATATGATAAGAACTGTACAATATTACTTCAATTTCTCCTTTCATGGCCTTTGCACTATTATTGCTGTATATTTTACTGTTACATATGTTATATATCCTAAGGTTATTATTTTTGTTGGACAATTATGTCTTACAGATATTTTATTAATAATGAAACAATTCTTTTATGCTTTCTCATGTAATTAGTATTCCTGGTGCTTTGCTTTGTGTAGATCCATATTTCCATCTGTAGTCATTTTCCTTCCTGAAGGACTTCCTTAATATTTTTTGTAGTGTACATTAGTCCCCCCTTATTCATAGGGACTATGATGCAAGCCCTGCAGTGGATGCCTGAAATTATGGATAGTACCAACCCTATATATATACTTTTTGGGTTTTCCTATACATACATACCTATTATAAAGTTTAAATGATAAATTAGGCACAGTAAGAGATTAATAACAGTGACAAATTATAAAATAGAACAATTGTAACAATGGTAATAAAAGTTATGTGAAGGTATTCTTTTTCTCTCTCTTTTTAAAAGCATCTTACTATACTGTACTCACTCTTCTTTTACTCGTGATGATATGAGATGATAAAATCTCTCTGTGATGAGATGAAGGGAGGTGAATGATGTAGGCATTGTGACATAGGATTAGGTTGCTATTGACCTTCTGATGATATATCAGAAGCAAGGTCATCTTCTGGTGATCCTGGATCATCAAGCCACAATGATGATGGTTAGATGTTAGGAGTAGATGATACTGATGACTAATGTGTAGGGAGTGTGTACAGTGTGGCTGCACTGGACCAAGGGATGATTCACATCCTGACAAAGACAAAGCAGGACAGGACAAGAGTTTATCATGCTACTCAAAATAGCATGTGATTTAAAACTCATGAATTGTTTATTTCCAGAATTTTTCATTTAATACTTTTATACTGCTGTTGACAGCAAGTAAATGAAACTGCAGAAAGCAAAACCACAGATAAAGCGGTGACTACTGTAGTTACCTTGGTGATGAATTCTCTGAGCCTTTATATGTCTGAAGATGTCTTCATTTCACTTTCATTTTTGAAAGATAATGTTATTGGTTGTGTGATTCTAGGTTGACATTTTTTTTTTCTTTCAGGACTTTAAAGATACTACTTTACGTTGTCTTCCTATGTGTAATAGAATCCCCTCTCACCTCTGGTTGCTATAAGGATTTTCTCTTCATCAGACTTCTTTTTTTTTTTTTTTTTTTTTTTGAGGCGGAGTCTCGCTCTGTGGCCCAGGCTGGAGTGCAGTGGCCGGATCTCAGCTCACTGCAAGCTCCGCCTCCCGGGTTCACGCCATTCTCCTGCCTCAGCCTCCCGAGTAGCTGGGACTACAGGCGCCCGCCACCTCGCCTGGCTAGATTTTTGTATTTTTTAGTAGAGACGGGGTTTCACCTTGTCGGCCAGGATGGTCTTGATCTCCTGACCTCGTGATCCGCCCGTCTCGGCCTCCCAAAGTGCTGGGATTACAGGCTTGAGCCACCGCGCCCGGCCTTCATCAGACTTCTTTTAGTCTTCCATCTACAAAATGGTCTTTTTTTTTAAAGTCAGGTTCGCAACTGCTGAGAGCAAAGACAAATGTATTCTGGCTAGATACATAGGACAGAATTTTAGACAAAAGCAATTGATGTTCTTTCTTACCAGGCCTTCTTCAAGGTCACTCTTCTAAAATCCCTGATGCTGACAGATCCCCTTCCAATAGTGTGATTGTCTCTTCTTAGTTCTCCTATCTCAATTTAGGTATGAAGATGTCTGATAATATAAGAAGTGATATGTTGTTTCCTGTTTCTTTTGAATTGCTTCAAGCTTTGTTTCATCTTTTTAGTCACTTGAATTTTATCTGTGTTCTATATTCAAGACAGCTGGTAGCATTGATCAATAACAAAACATTGTGCAATTCTGAACACAGACACTGGGGTTTGGGGGAAAATGGCATTCCACTCTATTAACAGCAGGTATGGGAGGCATGGAGGAGGAGCAACTTGACAACAGGAAGTATTTTATAGAGAATTACAAACTATCTGCCTTCCAAAGAGTGTACTTGCTATACTTCAGTTCTACAACAGGTTTAACAGAAAGGGGAAGGGCTAGATATTTTCAAGATTTCAGTGTTTTTTTTGTGTGTGTTCTCTCTCAAAGTATTGGGATGCTGCTTCCCTCCGCGCGCGCGCGCACACACACACACACACACACAACTAGTGCATCAATTCATTAAACCTAAATGTTGTGAATATCAAGCATCAAAACAGGGAGCCAGATAATGTATTGGGTCTAATAATTTGTCCTGGCTAATTGGTACAACAAAACAGGACAACATAGGAAGGATCTGTACTGGAAACATGGCTACCAGGACTAGGTACTATTTGTGCAAAAAAATTGCAACTAGAGAGCCAGTTTATAGAAAAGTAATTTGCAAGATTCAAATCAATGTAGGTCAGAATTTGAGGTTTCATTTCAAAAGAGAGAGAACCAGAAGGATGCAGATTCTGAAGGTCAGGACCTCTAACTTTAGGAATGAGTAAAAGTAGACTTTCATGCTAGAAGAAAATCTGGCCAGGAAAGCTAGCTGAGATGGCTGCTGACCAACTGAAAACACCCTCAAGCTTAGAAATGCTGCATGCTTTCAATTGTCATTTGAACTTTCTTAGTTTCTTTTTTTGGTGTCTTTTTTATTTTTCTCGTTGCTTTTAAACACTACTAATATTGCTAATTTTATTTGATTTCTTTCTTCTTCCCTCAGGTTCCTTCCTTGAGCCATTTTCAGAGCATTTGTTGATGACATTTTTCTTTACTGACATTGTCTATGTATGAGCTTTGATCAAACCTACATGAAACTCTCACCTCATTAGTTTTAGAATATTTCACATACCATTTAGCTAAAAGTATTGGCTAGTTACTGCTGAATCCTTACAGGGTTATGATTGTATTTTTAATTTTAAGAATTCCTATTTTATTTTCTAATCTTTTTCTCTTTCAGGGCATGTTTAAAGAAGTCCAAAATGTCTTATTGTTTAAATCATAAATTCAGTAAAATCCATCAAAGCTTTAGTCCATCCGTTGAGTATGGAGATACAGATAATGTATTTCACTCAAATGCCAGAATAGGGCAGATGGTTTGGCATCTGAGGTCTTGACAAACCTATGGTGCTCATGACTGTTCTTGTTGTGGCACCTTCTATTATTCTTACTGATTACAGTGTAGACTGAAATTTGGTTTCCTGTCTGAATTACTCCTTGTTTTGCTTATTGTCTTTGCCGTATACATGGACTTCCTGGTACCGTCTATCTCTCCCTAATTTCCTAATAACCAGAATTTGATAACCATTGGCTATCTCAGAGAAATGTCTCCAATATATAGCAGATTGCCCTTTACTGTGGCACACAGGTTTGGAGTGTTGTGCTAAAGGACCACTGGAAAAAAATATGGAAACAATATGAATTTGGGTTGCCAATCTAAAAGAATGTTTGGCAAATCACTACAGTATGAAATGAAATGAGCCACAGACTGGAAAGTTGACTAACAAGTAGGTCCAAAGCCTATGAGGGGCAACAAGCCTGGAAAAATTGTCAAAAACCAAATGCAAAGAGTGTGGCATCTGTTCACCCATTTTTTGGGGCCAGTATTTTAAATGTTCTGTCTAAGCTGGCTGGTCATTCAACTTCAGCTTATTACATAATTGGTATATGACTAATAGATTGTCCTACATTTTCTATGTACTAATGGTTCAGCACATTTGGAAAACAACTTAGTGGACTAGCCTCAAATTTTTTCAATAATTATTACCAGTATTACAGTATTATAACCATAAATCATTTATTCAACAAATATTTCCTGAGGGTTTTCTGTGTGCCAGAAAACCTACCAAGTACCAGGGACACATTTATGAGTAAAATAAACATAGAATATTCTCTGCTGAAAGTTATAGTGTTATGCATGAATATTGTTATCAGAAAAATTAAGAAAGTCATATGTGATAGTTCTAGGTACATAAAATCCTAGCTCTGTCTACACAAGACAAACGAATAGTTGAAATCATTATTAAAACTACAATTTGACCGATTTATAAAATTAAATGATTGTTCAAGCAATAATATAACCAAAATTGGCCGATGATGACATGTGAATATACACATTCCACTCCTGCCCATTAGATCTTCAATATAATCTCAAGCATCATTAAGTGTTAGTTGTGTCCAGAGCCTGTCAGTTGATTGTTGTACTCATGATTTGATTAGTAGAACCTTTAGTATTCAGTTAAGCTCTAGTGCAGGTGAGGTGAAATTATGGACATAGGACTTTTTTCTCTTCAAAAAAAAAGACCTGAAAATTAAAATCATTCACTGAATTAGGCTATATTCTAGAATATTTCTGTTTTATGCTTGAAAGTTAACTTTTACATTAATAGAAAAAATAGTGAGAAACTCCATTTTAATGACCATGAGAAATATATTTACCATCTAATTCAGTAAATTGGATGCTCATATGCTCTGCTTATTAATTCATTAACAAGAAGGAATTATAAAATCAAAGAAAATTTTGCTATGTATTAAAGATAAAGTAGATTTTTAATTGGCTTAATAAATAGGGGGCTTGTGGCCAAAATTTTTGAATAGTACATAAAATCCTGGACCGTGAAAATTTGGAAATAGCCTATTACCACCATTTTATAGACTTCTTTTATTTTGAGAGGTTAGTAATAAGGAAACTGATTTTATATGCTAACTTTTATACTAGGCACTTATTCAGGCTTTGCTAAATTCTCCTTAGAAAACAGACTCACAAAAGTCTAGATAAGACAGAGTTTCTATATGCTCACATAATATCTAAGATTTACTTCTACTATAGCCTTTACCAATCTTTTTATTGCCCCTTCATTTGCATTGCAAAGTCTTCATTAGCCATACATTGTGACATCAATTTTATCTTTGTGAGTTATACTACTATAGTATCAAGATTGAATAAATATTAAAATCCTCCTTTACGCATTTTCTTCCTGTATGCATTAGAATTTCTATTCATTTGATTTTCACTTCATGCAAGTCTTTATTTATTTATTGACCTGATACATTGGGCTGTCATTACATTCTGCACCTATTGGCCATCTATTTCAATATTCCTCTCCCTAAAATCCTAAACTTCCATACTTTATGCAAAAGCTAGAGTCAATTTCTTTTTTTTTTTTTTTTTTAATTTATTATTATTATACTTTAAGTTGTAGGGTACATGTGCATAACGTGCAGGTTTGTTACATATGTATACTTGTGCCATGTTGGTCTACTGCACCCATCAACTCGTCATTTACATCAGGTATAACTCCCAATGCAGTCCCTCCCCCCTCCCCCCTCCCCATGATAGGCCCCGGTGTGTGATGTTCCCCTTCCTGAGTCCAAGTGATCTCATTGTTCAGTTCCCACATGCGGTGTTTGGTTTTCTGTTCTTGTGATAGTTTGCTAAGAATGATGGTTTCCAGCTGCATCCATGTCCCTACAAAGGACGCAAACTCATCCTTTTTTATGGCTGCATAGTATTCCATGGTGTATATGTGCCACATTTTCTTAATCCAGTCTGTCACTGATGGACATTTGGGTTGATTCCAAGTCTTTGCTATTGTGAATAGTGCTGCAATAAACATACATGTGCATGTGTCTTTATAGCAGCATAATTTATAATCCTTTGGGTATATCCCCAGTAATGGGATGGCTGGGTCATATGGTACATCTAGTTCTAGATCCTTGAGGAATCGCCATACTGTTTTCCATAATGGTTGAACTAGTTTACAATCCCACCAACAGTGTAAAAGTGTTCCTATTTCTCCACATCCTCTCCAGCACCTGTTGTTTCCTGACTTTTGAATGATCGCCATTCTATTTCAATTAGAAAGTTCAGTGATGTCTTCTTAGACTCCTACCTTGTAGATGGCCAGTGATGATGAGCATTTTTTCAT